>NC_061074.1:14643608-14926737 GCF_021917145.1 Hypomesus transpacificus | reverse complement strand
TACGACATCAAGATGCAGTGTTTTAACGATGGGGGAGAGAGCGAATACAGCAATGTCATGATCTGTGAGACCAAAGGTACAGTTGAGCACACACACACACCCACACACAATGGACTGCAAAGGAAATGACTCACAGCATAGGACAACAAACCTTTACTTTAGCTGAAGTCCAGGCTTGTTGCCATAAAGGCTGTAACTTTAATGACGGGTATGATAGCCGTAATTACAGATAGCTACAGTATGTATGTCGTTTTGATTTTTTTTGACATAAGACACCAAACAATGGCTGGCATTGTTTTGTTTCCAACTCTGTTATTGTATGTTAGTGCTGTTTGATAAAAGGGTGCTCTTTAAATCCTCCCCTCCCCCTTCTCCATGATAGCACGCCAGCCCCCAGGGGTCCCCAGCCAGGCCCCCATCACCATGCCCCCCTACCCCCTGGACCCCCCCAGCGCCCCGGGTGGCCTGCTCTACCTGATTGTAGGCTGCGTTCTGGGGGTGATGGTGCTCATCCTTTTGGTGTTCATCGCCATGTGCCTGTGGAGGAATCGCCAGCAGAACAGCATGCACAGTACGTTTCTACAGACAAGCCCGGGGGCCTCCTCCGCTCACCATATGGAGAGCACGCCCGTGCCTTTTGGCAAGGACTCTCACTGGCTGGTTTCTCTCTCTAACCGTCTCTTTCCTGCGCTCGCTCTTTTTGGCTCTCCCTTCCCCCCGTCCCTCTCACCACTGCTGTTTTTCTCCCTCGCACTTGCCCGCCTTCTCTTTCACCTCTCCCGTTCTCGCTATCTTCTCCCTCTCCCTTCCCCTCTCTTGCCCACCTCTCGTTCACACTC
This sequence comes from Hypomesus transpacificus, assembly GCF_021917145.1. Classification (NCBI taxonomy): domain Eukaryota; kingdom Metazoa; phylum Chordata; class Actinopteri; order Osmeriformes; family Osmeridae; genus Hypomesus; species Hypomesus transpacificus. Next base: position 14,925,898 of record NC_061074.1, on the reverse strand, counting down.
TCTTTTCTTTTCTCAACCCCCCCCCCCCCTCTCTCGCTCTCTATCTCGACCTCTCTTTCTCTCGCCGTAGAATACGACCCCCCGGGCTACCTGTACCAGCCGGCCGAGATGAATGGCCACGTTCTGGAGTACACCACTCTGCCGGCCACCAGTCGCATCAACGGCGGCGTCCACGGGGGCTACGGGCACAATGGGCCCATGCTGCCCCAAGGCTGTCATCACCTCCACCACAAGCTGCCAAACGGCCTGGCACTGCTGAACGGCTCGGTCGCAATGTACCCGCCGGGCCACCCACACAGCCACGATGGCACCCTGCCCCGGAACACGATGGAGTACGAGCACTCACACCCTCACCACCATCATAATGTGAGTGGAGATAGCCCAGCTGTCCATCTCAGGCCTCACGTGTGCGGCACGCACTCACACACGTACAGTACACCCTTTTTCTCTCTTTAAAGTGGTGTTGTTTTGTGTCAAGGGTGGAGGGCTGTACACAGCGCTGGCCCAGACAGACTCGCCTGACTGCATGAGCTGCCAGAACTTCTGCAACAACAACAGGTGAGAAGACAGACAGGGTTTCTTGGGTTTAGACTCCGAGTTCCTTTTCTGGGAAGCCACACTTCACAGACCATGTGTCGAGAACCCCCCTGGCGTCCGCCAGTCCTTCCCTGCCTTATTACACCCCTATTAGACCTCACAGTCCTTGACCCTATGCTCCACTCAGCTTTGGGATGATAACCCAACACCCCCCTTCCCCCCCATCCTCTCATCTCCCATCACATCCCCATTTCCCCTCCCAACAGGCCTGTTTATGTACTTAAATGTCTCCAACATCACAGTTTACTCTGCGTGCACCCAGCCAGTGAACCTAATGAGCCCTCTGTTTATTTACCTCTGAGTGGGCCGGGAAGAAGGGGGAGAGGCGGCACCATTAAATGAGGAGGTTCCGATAGAGGTGGGGGGGGGGGCAGGTGGGTGGGTCGGTAGAAGACTTGGTTTCTCTGAATGAGTGTGAGAAAGAAAGAGTGAAAGAGAGAGAGAAGGATAGAAAGAGAGCGGAGAGGGACACAGTGTGACACAGTTCGCTTTGTCAGAGTCAGCGTGTAGCCAGAGACACCATGTCTTCCAATCTGCACCTCAACATGTCTGTTATCCCCCCCCCCCCCCCCCCCCCCCCCCCCCTCCTTGTTGAAGCAGAAACAAGCCAGCTGTGTCGGCCGAGGCCTATTGTATATAAGTGGCTCCTCATAGACCTGCCATCTGCTGTGTACATTGGAAGGAGTTTGCACAAACGTTCTCATGCCTGCCTGAAAGCTCCCCTCGTTATGGAAAGGGGGGCCTCTGGGTAGGATGACCTGTGGCCCTTGGCGACGTGCGCGTGCTTGTCCCGAGAGGACAAGTCTCTTATTGTCTCCGTGCCTGTCTCGCTTCCAGCAGATGTTACACCAAGACCAACGGCACGTTCTCCGGCGGCACTCTGCCCCTAATGCACCGCGTGGCGCCGTGCCAGCAGGACGGCCTGGAGATGGTGCCCCTGGGCCAGGCCTCGTCGCATGGCCAGCGCCCTGACAGCCAGCAGCTGCTCCCTGGGGACGCCGACCCAGACCCGGAGGCAGGGGAACAACCGCTGGAGGACAGGGACTCGTCTCACTCCCTATCCCAGCTCTCCTGCTGTCAGGTCGGGGTGCACGAGGACTGCTCCAGAGAGGACACAGGTGAGATCTCCAGGAGGGACTGGAAGCAAAGCGACTAGAACTTATCGCTCGCTCTTACGGGTACACTGCAACAGCAGTAGATGGTGGAAATTGCGAGCGGCCATTTTTGTCTGTGGTGTGTGAACTGACTTGGTGTGTGCCCCCTGTGTGTGTGCAGTGGAGAAGGATCCTCAGAGTGTGGAGGAGGATGGGCCTGTGGTCTGCTGGGAAAGCCTGGGCCTGAGTCTGCCTGACTTGGACTGTAAGGAGAAGAGAGGCTGGATCTCCAACAGCAGTCTGGCCGGAGATCTCATTCAGCCCAGCCCACAGGAGGCCTGAAAACACACATTAGAGTTCGAGCACACACACATGCACACACAAAGACACTCTCTTGCACACACACACACACAATCACACACGCTCCCAAGGAGCGGTCGAGAAACAAGGGAGACAGAAAAAGAGATCAAAGGAGGGGAAAATGCGTTCTTTGGGAAAAGAGGATTTTCAGCTGGCATGGCCAGAGACACTGTGTGACATGGTGACAAGGACACTAAACTGGCTGTGGACTACGCTGGGACAACCAGCATGGAGAGACAGAGAGAGGGAGAGACCGAACGCCAAACGGAGAGCAGAAAAGCAGATGGAGGGAAGCGAGACAGAGAGAACAAGACTCAAAACCGAAACTTTAACCCAACGAAGGGAGGACCCTTAAAAAAGATTTCAAAAACTCTTTAGATTACTTATTTATTTTTTTGTAGTAGAAAAATATTATTTCATATGAATGTATCTGTTTTAAGAAAAAAGCTTGTCTTTTATATTATTTATGCCTTCTGGATGAGAAATGCCTTTTATTTTTTTGTTGTTTTATGTGTTGTTTTGTGTTCCACACAGTGTGGAGATTAGCAACTCTGTGTAAAGTTTTGTAATAATATAAAGAGAAGATATGGAAGAGTAAAGATCCTACTTTCAATGTCTCTCTGTCTTCCTCCTTTCTTTGTTTTCAGCTGCAGATGAATGAATGTTATAGTAGAGTTCACTAGCCACAGACCCGGCCCAGAGATATTTCGTTTTTTGTCAGCTCTTTGATGCGGTTCTTCGCCGCTCTGTTCCCCTGCGCTGACCCCTGAAGGAGAGGGTGGGGAGGGGACACACACACCCTGCACTGTTCCGAGGCTTCTCTGCTCCGCTGAGTGCTCCATAGGTCCTGGGATTTACACAAACCTCGCTGTTCCTTTGACTGCACTAATGACCCCACCCGCCCATCCCCAATCTGTTGGAGAACTGGATGCAGTTCTGTTAAAGCACCGTTTATCCCACAAGGCCCAAACAGAGCTTTATCTTCCGTTTGCCTAGCCATTATGGTCTTCTCTAATCCTGTCGGACATAGCTTGGAAGTTATGCATCCGATACTGTATCTTGTGGGAGTGAAATAATACTTTGGGCGATGGTCGGTCATCCATTATCTCTTAAGGCCTTGCCGATCCGTCCGTGATCTCTTGTGCTGATGTCCACACAGTTGGCCGGCCTTGTGAAATGTTGGAGCCTCACTGAGACAGTATGCGGGACGCACGGCAACCGTCAGTAGCATGACTGCACAGCCTCCGATCCTTTAGCAGTGACCCCAAGCTCTCTGGGTTTGAAGAGGCGGTGCAGTTGCTAGCTGACTGATGTGAGAGCAGTGAGTAGATGACAGGGTTGGGTGTGCTTCAGTAGAGGCAACTGCGGCGGAGCGCAACAGCTTGATGCCTGGTGCCTGTCTGCCAGGGATGGGGCCAGTCCAAGCTGCCAGTCCTCAGGCTCTGGCACGCCCGGCAGTCCTCCTACCCTGATGGTCGTCTGGATATTCCTGGCAGCTCCGGCTCGATTCCCTGGCAGTCAGCCGTGGCACGTGTGCTTCCGTATGTTATTTTGGTCAGAAGATGAGCTGCTCCACTGCTAAGACTGCCAACAGCAGAGAAGCAGAGTTGTCTTAAGCTCTGTCTCTGTCTCCCAGGCAGTGTCTGTCTGTCCGTCTGTCTCTGTGCTTCTCCGGGAGATTGGCCCCATGGCTGTCTGGAGAATTAGTCACACTGAGAATGAGGCTGTCAGATGGACTGCATCCAAGAATAGAGTGACTAAAAGTTCTGGGTCTGGAAACTACTTGATGCTGTCAAACCACTGATCTTAGACAGCTCTGGAACAAACACGTACAGAGATTTCTGGCTACTGAATGTGATTTTAAAAATTGCCCTAGGATTTATTTATGAATTTTCGAGGGTTCATCCTGGCTTGGTGTGCTATCACTAGAGGAATAGAGGGAGGAGGACAATAGATGGGAAATGAAGCTTGAAATGACAGAGGAGCCAAATGGCGTCCTCGGGGAAAGATGGTGACAGATGTGGGCTGAGCTCCTGAGATGGAGATAGGAGGAGGGTTTGTCTCCAAACCAGCGTCCGCTCCATCTCCCACGTCCGTCCTTCGACACCGTCCCCCCCAGGCCCCGCCCCGGACCCTCTGCCCACGCCGCTCCACCCCTTCATTAGGGCCCACGGGAACAAGCCCGGCCATTGTCTGCCCCTGGAATGCCTGCCCTCTTCTGCAGAGCGGACCTGTTCACGCCAAGTCCCTCCCCACGGTTCTTCCGTCTCTGTCCTCCCTCCACACTCTCAGCAGAGGGATACAATTCTCATGCATTGTTCCTTCTTAACCAACTTGGTTGAACCTCCGAGTCATTGTATCTTTAAGGTGTCCCAAACCACGAGTTCAACTGTGGTCAGATGAACTCCCACCATCTTTCTTGCAGGATCAAGCTTGCGATGAGGTCATAACCAACCATCCATAAAACAAATCATCTATGAGCTGAACAAGGAATTCCTGTCTGCTTATAAAAAATATGATGTGTCCTGAAACAGAATTGATCGAACCAAGTGCACAGTCTTGTATGTTCAAGTTTTTAACCCAATCTTCCGTTTATATTTGTCCTGCACAACTGAATACTTCAATTCCGTAGCAATAACGCTCTCAGGAGTCTTATTTTCCAAAGTATGAAACCTCTGGTCCCACGGCTTGCCCTGACAATACCTTTCAGTGTGACATCACTCTGCTCCGGGTCTATAATAAACCTGTTGATGACAAGCAGGCTGGGGCTGCTAACCTCAGCTGACCTTCAGAGGGTTATGAGACAGCATGCAAGCCCGGTTTACCTCAGATTTAGAGTCGTTTCACAACCCTCACCATAAATCCAGTGTTGTTACGTGTTTTTCTATTAACTCCTTCAAAAAACGAGTTATGATGCATTTGTTTTGCACATGTGTTTGGTTGAGAACATTGGTTTCTTGGGTTCTGCTTCCTGTCCCAACTGTCAGTCATTCTGAGGATCCGGACTGAGAAGTTAAATTGTGGAATGGGTCGAAGAAATGTGGCCGCCAGCAATGTGCTCTTTACAATGTTGGGATGTTTTAAATTGCTCTAGGTATGGCACAGTGGGGCACAGTCTCTCATTATAGTAGAACGATAATGATGGCCATGAATAGGAAAAAATAACTAGCACAGCTAGAAGCGCTATTGTGGAAAGAATTCTATTTTTGTTTTAATCATTAGAGGATACATGGAAACAGTTTGCTGGCATATATTTAAAAAGAAATTTGAAATTTATCAAACTGTCCACATCGTTTTTGGTATCAACATCCCCAACATAATTGAGTAATGTTTACACAGGTTAGCAAAATTACTATAAAGGTCCAAATATGACCTCAAGGCTCCAGATGTTACATCTACAGTATGATACAGTTTCTGCAAATACATAATTTAATCACAAATCAGTGCTATGTAGAACTATCCATCTTGATTGAGATTTCTTTTCTCTCGCTAATGCAGAGACAGAACACAGGTGAACCCAACTTTTGAAACACTAACACAAGGACGTCGAAACACGAATATAAACCACCTTGAGCAGGATCCAAAAGACCAAAAGCTACCACGTCACCCTTGCCATTAGCTCTTATTCTTCCTCTACGTCAACATGGGTGAAGTAGAAGGTGATCTTGGCTCCTTCGTCCGCGTCATACAGGGCCTGGCAGGTGTAGGTGCCCTCAGCTCCCCAGGACAGCTGCTCGATCCGCAGGGAGGAGGTGTTGGGCATCACGCTCACCCGGCCCAGGCTGGACGTGAGGGGCTGCAGTTTGGGCCCCTGCCCGTAGTTGTAGGCCAGGGCCTGGTTGCTCTGGGTGCCAGGTTGGGTGAAGCCCCAGATGAAGATGGTGGGCAGGGTGGAGCCACACTCCAGGGTGAGGGAGCCACCCAGCACACCTCGGACCCGCAGGCGGATGTATTCCACCTCCTCAGGATCCATGATCTCCAGACCTGACAACCCAAACACAGGCTAGTTACAATGTCTTTTGAAAAGCCCCTGTAGACCATCTGTAGACCACATTGGACCATCAATAGGCCAAATTATTGACAGAAAGTCAACTATAACACAGCTGATTTATAACAACTGCTAAGGGTTAGATATTGCATCAGTTGACAGTTATTTACCATTTGTTAAAAGTTTATAGAAAAATAATCATAATGACTCTCCAAGTAAAGTGTTACCCAGAGGCCAAACTGATGATGATACCATCCGTCCAAGTTCCTGATTTGAAAGTCTCCACTTTGGATGTGTTTATCTCTAACCTGCTTTCTTTAATACACAGTGGGACAGTAAAGATGAGTTACATCTACTAAGATGGTGCCTCAGAACCTTGCCAGAGTACTGCTCTCAGATGGAATGGAGCTGACACATCAGACTCCCCAAGCTCAGATGTTTTTATGTCGATCTCTCGTGGAACGGTTCCCCAGGCCTATCAAAAAGAATTCTGACTGAGCCAAAACTTTGGAGTTGAGTTTAATTGAATACATACACTCCATTGTCTCCCCACGACCTGTTTCAATAGACTGATTTATCACCAATCGCTCTCCAACTACTATTTATATATATATATAAATATATAGTGCAGGACAGGCAGATTTGGGAATTTGAAAACAGCCACATCTACTTTGTCCTGTTCGAATGACAGAAAGATCCCTCTCTCTGTAAGATTTCAAACTCTTACCTTACCTTGCATGGGAAGAGCCAGTAAGCAAAGGAGCAGACAGATGCAGGGAATCCTCGTCAGGGTCCCCATGGTCCTGCAAACCTCTGACAGACGCGAGTGGATATCTGGAGACGGCAGTTATTTAAAGCATATTGCAGTGGTAAAGCCTTGTCTCCTCTCCAGTCCACACTGGCAGTCACCGTCGGAATGACGGAGAGAGCCAGGGGAACTGACAGGGGATTCTTTGGAACTACATCTGATTCAGTTTGAATTATTCATCAATGCCTTCACAGTCTAGTCTCTCCATTCCGCACGCCTTTTCCAGCTCCCCACTCAAGAGCGGGCTAATGGTTCGACTTGAGAGAGGCGAGGGTAGGATGTCGGGCTGATGCCACTGCATCATCTATTATTGACTATACTGAAAGGGATAGGCTCTTAGAAATTCCATCAGTCTGACCATGGAATGAATACCTGTATTGCTGTGAGATCACTGAACACACCCACTCGCCCACGTAAACACGACTGAAGTCTTCCTTGAGTTAAGTCAGTCAGACAGCTGTTTAAGATCTGGTATACCCATCTGTGACTGGCTCAGGATGTGAAAGGAGCGAGAGCTTTGACATATTCTTTAAAAAGGCGTACCAAGTCAGAGTTTCTGACGTGTCACTATTTGCATGCAGGCATAAATTTGAGTGGCTGAGTGCCCATGCATCTTAAAATATGCATGAGAGTTTCACATGTGCATGTTACCATATTCATACATTGGACACACAGTTTACCAGGTTTCAATTGAAGATGTATTCACATTGCTCTACAGCACATTGAATTCAGGTAGCACAACAAACGCTGGGTAAATAGAAGAAGTGGGGTGCCAAACCTCTCCAGTGGCCAGCATTCCCCAGAAAGCAATAAACACATTTCTTGTGTCTGTTCTACCAGACCCAATCAACAGTTAGCTTCATAATGCCTGCATCTGTAGTCTTGTCTGGCCTCCCTTCCAGTCCAGCTGGCTTGCTGGCTGGTTCCTCAGCCTGCATGTTGCTTTGTGGAGTGCAGCCTTGCAAAAGCCCATAAACCTGTAGACACTGGCGGCAATACAGAAGAGGGTTCTAATTAGCAGGGACTTAGTTAGCGCTCTGTTTCTTTTATTATTATATCTTTTTTTTTTGGGGGGGGGGGGCTATATTTAGATGACTGCTGGAGGACAGACAGATGTAATAAAAATCCAATATAAAACAACATGGTTTCTGAGGGCAGGATAGGAATGGGTGATGAAAGTTCAGAGATGTGTCGGGGAAATCTTGAAAGGAGGTTGTAAACGCATAGTTCAATCTGACATTTTCCCCCAAATGTTTGCCACCACAGACTTGTTTACCATTTTTCAGATGCTTGACCTTTCCCTTTCAAGAATGATACATGAGGTGCTCACCTGTGAAACATACGTTTCTATCAGACCTATTATTATTAAAATTGGATCCAAACTTCACCCATTAACTAATGTGAATGACATTAAATTATAGGAATCAAACTCGAAGATGGTCTGTAAATCTGTGAAGTAAACTTTTTAACAACTTTTTCACTACATAACTGCCAATTGGTCTCTCACTGGCAGTACTAGTTACGCTCACGAGTAAAAGAAAAAGGAAACCTGATTTGTAATTAATGGGATTGGTAGGCCTGTTGGAGCCACAGCAGACAGACTGACCAAATTCCTTCTGGGTGAAACACATCCCCCCCTATTAGAGCTGCTTCACATGGTACAACCCTTGAAGCTCACTAGGACCCAACCACATCTGCTGCTGTTGCCTGCACCAAACTGGGAGGCAGAAGGGGGAGGAGCAGGAGACTGGAAAATGTGAGTCGTTGAAAAACAAAACAGTTTGGGATGAGAAGAAAAGAGATGGGGATAGGGGGTACGACAAGGTGTTTTTGTGAGTCTAATCTCAACCCTTTTAGCCCTGTGAAAGCTTTCAGGTGCAGTGCCCCAGCGAGGAGACACGACCCATCCCAGACTGAGCCATGTTCTTGGCAACAGATGAGAGCATAATCATACCCAGATAGCAGGGTGGTGTGTGGCTCTGATGGATCAGTTAGACACAGAACAGCCTCCCTCCTTCACTGTCTGCCCATGTGCCACCCTGCCTGCCTGCCTGCCTGCCTGCCTGCCTGCCTGCCTGCCTGCCTGCCTGCCTGCCTGCCTGCCTGCCTGCCTGCCTGCCTGCCTGTCTGCCTACCGACCTGTCTGCCTGCCTGCCTGCCTGCCTGCCTGCCTGCCTGCCTGCCTGTCTGTCTGTCTGTCTGTCTATCTGTCTGTCTGTCTGTCTGTCTGTCTGTCTGTCTGTCTGTCTGTCTGTCTGCCTGTCTGGGGGTTCGTGCAGCTGAGTAGTGTATGAGAAGACAGCGATGCCACGGGTGGGCCATGAAAGCGAGCTCTGTGATTAGGTGAATCATCATTGTCGTTTGCATGACTCAAAGCAGAAGTAAGCCTCGTTTTACCAGACCACCTATACAGTCTCAGAACAGTGTATTACCAAGCCTAAATGAGAGGCTGGAATCTATAGATGAAATCACTGGACCCTTGTTGACCTAAGAGTGATTTGGCGCTACGTTTCCATATACCGTCACATGACTCGTGTTTTCCTCTTCCTGCTCAGTTTGTTCAAGGACACACTGTACTGTGTGGCCTCTGTGTATGTTTTCATTTGCATGTGTGGTTAATACACTGGGCTGTTCAGTGTCCCGCCATGTTGACTTCCTTCTCCTGCGTGCATTTCTGTGTGTGTGTGCAGAGCTCCATTTGCACAGGCCTCGGTTAAATCTCTTGCAAGCTGCAGCTGTAAGTCTCCCTGCTAGGCCCCCCTAGCTCTTAGTTTCTTCTCAGCTGATGGTAGTGTGTGTCGGAGACCACACAGCGAGGAGGTGGAGGGAGGGAGAGGAGGGGCTTGCAGGACTGTAGTAGCGCCTGGAGACTGGTTCACATATATTTCTGCTCTATCATCACTTATCTGCCAGGCACGCAGACCCGAGCCACGCAGAGCCTAGCCACGCAGACAGAGTGGTCTGGGCCTTTGTTGCTACACAGCACACCGGCCCACCTTTTTGACCTCCATTTCCCTCCTGGCTCACTCCTCATCTCACAGCCTGGATCTTCTGTATGTAGGGCCCTTCTCCAGCAGAGGCCCTGCACAGCCCCCACCTGAATCACTTCCCAGACCACAACCTCCACAGTTGACTGGCCTTGGGACAGGGACAGGAGAAAGGGGCCCAGCAGTGGACTTCAGAGCCCTCAGAGTTGGGGGCAGTAAATATTTCCGAATTAGCAGTCTCAAGCTTAATGTGTCACTCTTGATATTTTCATGACAAAATCAACACACAAACGCTAAAATTTGACACTAAAGTAAAAAAAAAAACGTACAAAATAGCAATTGACCTGAAGGAATTGAAATGTTCCTGGTGCAGACAAACACACTTTAAACAGACAGCAAATATAACTTGTTCATCCTAAGACAATACCTGAAGCCATTAAGTCAGCCATGTTGCTGTTTCTTTAGTCAGAGACGTTAATATCTGAGCTAAAGGCCAACACTGAGTTGTCCGAACAGCACCACTCAGCTTAGTAATGATTGAGAGGGCTTGCGGCCTGTCAGCGGAGGGCTGCAGGTTCTGAATGGATGAGCTCAACTGACTTTCAAAGGGCCATACAGTAGATGTGTTCCCTAGCCTGCCAAGTCAAGGCCACACTAGAGTGAGTTTTATAGTCAAACTGACCTGCCGCTGGGAGAGAGGAGGAAGGCTTGTGACTCTGTATGTCATGTGTGTTTGAGGGAACGTGTGAACCAGGGAACCTAGGGAGGGCGGAGCAGAAGCGTCCCCCTTCTTGTGAAGCGGAAAGCAGGTTCATGTAAGGGAACGTGTGTGAAGTGCTGGACAAGCTGACCCGAAAAGGGCCAGATGGGGATTGGGCTTTTAAGCACCGCAGAGGCCTTCTGCAAACAACATGTGGAAAGGCTTTGGCGTCTAATGAAGCGTGGAGCGTTTATGTACTGCACGCATACTCGACCACTGTCAGTCAGGATAACCGGGAGCTACTCGACCATGCACAGTCAGGACAGCGACCACCGCCAGCAAGGAGCACCACATCTTTCCGTTTGTGCCCCTCCTCCTGTCTCACCCGAGACACTCCCACTGCTTCTGGTTCAGCTGTTTAGTGTACTGTAGCTCATCATACCCACAATCCTCTCTGAGCAGATGGTGCGGCACAGGACCCTTTGTTTTTCACTGTCCACCAGAGCAGCTGAGGTTGTAGACCAAAAGGACCAGAGAGAGGGAGAGCAGAGATAAAGACCAGTGAGACTAGAAAAAGACCAGAGAGAGAGAGAGAGAGAGAGAGAGAGAGAGAGAGAGGGGAGAGAGAGAGAGAGATACATTTTTTGGTATATTCTCCTCTACTTACCCTTCTTTGTCGTTCTACGCTGTGTATCTCTATGAAGCAGCAATGCCCAGAACATGTATACATATATTTATGAAAAGAGTCCACAAAGTTCAAGGATGTACACACATAGACATTTCTTTATCTGAGGAAATATGTACAAGAAAATACTGGAACTATTAGTCATCATTGAGGAGGATACAGGAGACATCATGCCTCAAGGCCAGGAGTCCAAGATATTCTAGGGTTAATGATAGCTCCTTTATCATGTCAAGAGTGAGACAGATACTCCTCTTTCAACTGCCTCCAAATCAAATCACTCCCCTCAGAGTTGAGCTCCTTTGGAAACACTGATCGCCGCTCTCTCTCTGATCTAGGGTACTGTAGTTCCAGTTTCATAGCTTGCTGGCCATTATGCACAATTAGCCCTCCAACCCCACTCTTACTTCTTGTGATTCAATGGATAAGCGCCATGGTGTGTGTCTAATCTGTCAGAGATCTAGAAGGCTCTCAGAGAGAGCAGAGAGAGAGAGAGAGAGAGAGAGAGAGAGAGAGAGAGAGAGAGAGAGAGAGAGAGAGAGAGAGAGAGAGAGAGAGAGAGAGAAAAGAGAGGGAGAGAGAGAGAGAGAGAGAGAGAGAGAGAGAGAGAGAGAGAGAGAGAGGAACACTCCTCTCCTCTATTCAAGTGCTAAGTCATTCAACTACAGCAGTCCCTGTAGTTGCACCTCTTGAATGAGAAATAATTCATTTCATAAAAAAGGAGATGGCAAATGAACCCCCTTAATTTTTTGTAACAAATGTATGCATTAATGACACCATAGGCTTGCAAACAGGATTTTAGCATAGCGAACATTAGTTCTAAGTTACGTCTGAAAGCTCTGAATGATGGCTAGTCTTCTGTAAATGCGTTCTTGGGTTTTAGAACCAAGATTGTTCATTTTATTTAGGTCCAATCATAAGATGGACCTATATAAATTCATTCCTGGTGTTAAATTGGCTCTTTGAGATTTGCTGCAGTGCTATAATTTAGGTTGATTTGTAGATTCCTCTGCATTTATTGACATCAATATTACCGTATGCTGGTATGTAATCCCAATGAGAGGATACATTCTACACAAACAGCCATGAAAACTGGGAGCACTCTATCGTAAACCCATCATTCCACAGTTTGTATTACACTCAATGGTAACCACACCACATGTCTAACCAGGACAGGACCTGAAGTGTACAATGACAATATGCTCCTCCTTAGGAGCGTAAAGACACATGCATTCACCCATATGGGAGGAGGAAGTAAACACATCTTTGAGGGATGGCACAAGGAGTTTAACAGAGACATCCTCCTTAAGGGAACACAAGATGCTTTTTTTGATGCAGCTTTTTCAGATAAAGACGTTTTGGAGGGAAGGTAAAGACATTAAAGCATTATATTTTTTGGAAAAACAAACTTGAACCCTGGTGTGCCTCCCCCAACTGGAAGCGGTAGAGGGCTTGTCTGAAAGATAAAAACGATATGAATCCCTCCTGGCAATTCGAATATCCAATCTGGAGTCAATTACAGAGAGCAATGCGGGAAGCTGGTGCGGGAAGACACAAGAAACAATATGCTGTGGCCTGGTCCAGAGAATGCATACAAACAACGAACACAACCTACAACACACACGCACACTCCCTCTCTGTGATCCGTGACCTCCGGCATGTGCATAGTCCTCGGTGTCTGATTATGGATTGGTCGAGACCACATGCTGCCGTGTTCCTGCACCACTCACAAACTGTCTTTAACGAGCCACTGATGGGAGTTCCAGGCAAGGCCACTCTTGGCCAGCTGCTCTGTCATGTGGGTAGGGGCAAGGATATCTAGACTTGATAAATTGCCCTGATTTTCTCCCAAGCTCTACACAGATGCAAAAGCTATGGACAGTGGAACATATAGTCTGCCTAAAGGAACATACATATTTATTTCACATTTTATAAAATGCAACTTTCTGTTGAATCTAGATGAGTCTATTTCCCTTCACATTCAAATATTCTTCTGCCCCCAAAGAAAACATCTGCCTTGCAGCCTTAACCCATTGCATTGTGGGACATGTGAGGAGGGTAAGTGGAATTAATCTGAATGGCACAAAGTAAAAACAGAGCCAAACCAGGAGGAGAGAATGGGAGAGAGACAAAGGAGTTTAATGGATTCCAGATTGTTTTGCATCTTACGTTGTTTCAGACGAGAACACAGCCGTATGTGTGTTCACTGCATTTGTTTGAGACTTGAGCAAAGCATTTACGGTTCTACTAACTGAAGGTTGTAACTTCAGCAACACCTCAAGACCTCTTAACCTTTTTAGGGTCAAGCTTTTATTCACAAATGGTGCAAAAGACCTCACTGTGTAGCTCCATAAAACTTCACAGACACCCCCTGCACCCCCCACCCCCCCCCCTCCCTGCGCCCCTCCCCCCAGGCACACACACACGCACACATGCACACATGCACACATGCACACATGCACACATGCACACATGCACACATGCACACACGCATACACGCATACACGCATACAGACACAAGACATTTCTTAGGTAACATACTATTGATTTAGTACCTGAATTTGAGTAAAAAACCTTGTATTGTCAGTTGTGAAAATGATGGTCCTAAAAACACGTAAGCTAATGAACAGCAATGGTAGCTGAGGCAGAGGGGAGTAGTTTACCTCACAAGACATTGAAACTGATCAATTATGGAGCCCATCTAATTCAGATAGGGAGGGAACTGTGATGGGTTTAGGGTGGGTGTACAGCACGTACTGTGTCAGAGTTGGCGCTCCAGAGCGATGCCTTGCTTGTCTTTAACAAGTTGGACTAAGCTTGTTAGTGCTGGGGAGGGCCCACGAGAGAGCATAAGCCCCCTTAGAACCACATTTGTTTTAAAATAAGAAACTAACACCAAGAAGAAATGGGAAGGAAAGTGCTGAACAAGATATCAAGTTAAAGTGTGCCATTTGATCCAACAATAAATAGCTCAATTCAAATCTAATCATAATCACCTTGATCTTGTCTATAAATTTGGATACCTGCTTCAAGACTGCGTAGGCCTATTATTGAAGGATTTCATCTTATTTCAAGAAATGTTTTCATGGATTTGATTCTGCTAAATAATTGTACAATACCTTCATAGGTATCAGAGATATAAATATAGAGGACGTACAAATGTGAATAGATGAATGCATCTATATCTACAAATGGTTTATGCGATATCATTATCATCATCTAAAATATTTGGATGGGTGAAATAAGATTTGCATATCATTACATTCAGATTCTCATTTAATTTGGAGTGATGAGACTATTACCATGATGTCTTAGCCTGTGGCAAGCCACAATGCCATACACACATTAGTGAAAAAGCTGGAAATCAAATTCACAAACATTGCTGTAAGGATTGCATTCATGCATGAATGTCTTCTTTAGAGCACTTCTGCCATCTGCTGTTTAGTTTGTGAACTGTTATTTGCTGCAACAGGAAAATATACAAGCTAAGGGGGTGAATACCATCCATTATAATCCTAGCTACAAATAATACATTAATGTCTAACCAAAAAAACACATGTTGCTGTGCATGTTCGATGGCTTATTGGTAGTTCTCAGCTGTATGTTAACAGAATTGTTTGTAGAATGGTGGTGATTGACCACCAGAGAGTGTGTTGAGCTGACTTCTTTACTACAACCACAATGGCAGGGGTATTGTTGTCACCACGGAAACCATTAGTTGCTTGGCAACACGCATATCATCTGTGGCGGGCTCTTAAATCGCATCTAATGATGGGAGAGGCCAACATTGACTTAAGCCACATTGAGCTCTAATATGAGCCCTAATGTCTATTCATTCTCAGCTTGAATTTGGGCTTGATGGATACCTGATATTCATCCAAGAAAAAGTGTTTGGGCATAATGCATGAATGATTAATTTTTTTATCAATACGTGTTTTGTTAGACTTGATTTAGCTGAACAGTTTGGAACCTTTGACTTATACTGACTACTTGTTTGATGCCAACTCAATGCACATATTTTAATTTCACTTTCTGTATTCGCTCTTTCGCATGACATCTACTTCTGTCTCTGTGAGCATCCTTCCTATTTCTTCTTGGTATTAGTTTCTTTATTTCTATAAAACATTGATGCTAAGGGGGCTTATGCTCTCTCGTGGGCCCTCCCCAGCACTAACAAGCTTAATCCAACTTGTTAAAGACAAACAAGGCATCGCTCTGGAGCGCCAACTCTGATACAGTACGTGCTGTATACCCACCCTAAACCCACAGTTCCCTCCCTATCTTAATTAGATGGGCTCCATAATTAATCAGTTTCAATGTCTTGTGAAGTGATCTCCTTTTCTCTGCCTCAGCTACCATTGTTGTTCATTAGCTCACGTGTTTGCAGCACAGTAATCTTCATAACTGACAGTACGGTCTTCTCATCTCACCCATATAGCATCAAGAGATAAGGCTTATTTCAGATAGTTTTCCTTTGATTATATGAGAGTCCTAAGTTTTAATAACCTTTCTAAAAGAGCAGATTCACTGTCTATTTCTTCTCTCCAGTTCCGCCACTCTCTCTCTCTCTCTCTCTCTCTCTCTCTCTCTCTCTCTCTCTCTCTTTCTCTCTCTCTCTCTCTCTCCGAGAGTAAACCAATTTACATTCTTGTTTTGCTCTTCAGAACGGTGCCAGTTTCCATGACAACATAGCCTTCACTTTTTCGTTCTCTCTCTCTCGCTGTCTCTCTCCGTCTCTCTCTCTCTCTCTACTGTTGGATCTCTCATTCCCCACTGTTTCCTACTTCTGTTCTCTTGACCTTCCTCCTATGTCTCATTTTCTTTCTCTTCATGTCTCATTGCTCCATCCTTCCATCTTCTGGCTCTCATTTCCTCACCTAATTCATCTCACTCCTCTGTTTGGCACTCACATTGCTGCAGAATGGAGAACAAGAATATAACGAAATTAGTAATCTAGTCAATCCAAAGCGGATTCCTGTACATTAGAGAGTTGAATTGAACTGAAATGTATAATGTATGTGTATTGTTTGCCATATGTTGTGCCAAAGATGAAAAGATGTACAAGGTAAAACGTGCTGCTAACATAAATACAGACAAAAGCTAATCACTGTCCTCTCTCTCTGTGATGTTTTAGGTGCAGTCCTTTTCTCTTCACCTTTCTCACCAATCTCCTGCTCACAAAGTTTTTCCTTTCCATCCCCCCAAACTCTCACCCACATGAACTCACCTCCCCCTGCTCTCTCCTCGGGACTTGGCACTGGTAAGTGTAACACTACACTAGATATGTGAGATAAAAGGAATGGGATTGGTTAGATGATGGATCTTCTCTTCTATGAGCAAAATGGGCTTTTCTCCAACGACTAAAGTCATTGTCTTTCATTTACATGTGACTAATTTCCTTTTACTCTGTTGTACCCAATTACATTGTGTGTGTATTGTAATGTGTATTTCAACAAATCTAGATTAAATACATTGTGAATTATCAAGACCTCTATGTAACCATTGACAAAGGCAAATGCCCTTTGCTTGACGATATTGGTGGCTTTTCATCAAGGTTTTTGAGCAAGATCTTTATTCTTCATAGACCAAGCATTTTGCTAGGTAGCCATGTATACACATTATGAAAATATGTATATCACACTGCTTTCTTACAGTAATGGTTATGACAGTTTACTATAGGGAGCCTATGGTGGGCCTTATAAAGCCCACTCCACCAGAGGGAGTCCTCATCTGACAAATCTGTGAGAACGCTATCTTCAACCTAACTAACCCCAATGAAAAACCGGACTCTGTCAACTAGTTGTTCAGATCCCAAGTGAATATTCATGGGTCAATACGTTTTTATACGTCAAAGCTAAATTAAGATAATAATAATAATAATAATATTAATAATAATACAGTAAATTACGTGATAAAACATGTTTTGATTACTCCCGAGTTTTGTTGAAATTGTATGGTTTGCCATCATCATGTTTCTGGATTTCAGTCTAAATAGTAAATTCTGCTGAATGTCTTGACGACCATTAGTGTGCGCGCGCATTTGTTTGTGTGTGTGTACGTGTGTGTGTGTGCGTGTGTGTGTGTGTGCATGTGTAAGTGTGTGTGTATACTAGTGGCAGCCTTGGATAATCATCAGCACAATGATACACGGATGCCTCTGTGGCCACATCAGTTATTGTCAGTGGCTGGTAGTGTGCTATACACTTGCGCCGTTAAATGCAACGTCCTCCTGCTCTCCCACATCTTAAAACGTAGAGTCATGAACCACAGTCTGCTCGAGGACGCGTCCTCAGGTTTGAGCGCTCAAAACGACGTTTTGTTGATTATCGTTCACCCGACCACCGTGAAATTGCACCAGCTCCTTCTTGGTCGCTAAAATCGGGAGGATCTTGCGCAGTGGTAGGGAGCAAGCGGTGGCGGACACTTCGGGGAATGTCGGCTGGACGTCACTCTGACATCGGCCTCCTCATATTCTAAGCAAATGGGGTAGGTAGAGAACAACTCCTCTTCCACAATGTCAATGGCTGCGTGTCAGTAGCTTTAAGCGTTCATAATAATTAGTTGACTTAGTTGTCTATTCTTCATTCTTCTACATGTAAACTAAGTTCCAATCCAGTAGGTTCCCGTGCAGATGTGTAGTTAGCTAGCGCCTTAGAAGAGAAACGTCAGTTGGGTAGCTAGCTAGTGCTAATTGCTAGCTAGCAAGTGTGCTAGCTGTTAGCGAGACGCCACTCAATCACAATGTTTTAGCAGTGTGGTTTAGGTAATTAGGGCCCTTTCCGTGTGATGGCCGTTTCCTAGCGAACCCGTTTCGCCAAAACAATATGCACATTTTAGAACTGCATTTCTACCTGGTCAGGTAAATATAATGTAGCTAAGTTAGTTGCTAGCAGGCTAGTTGGCGAGATAGCATGTCTCGCTACATTTCAACCAGGTATGTTGGGACTGGCTAGTAGTGACAAGGTAGCCGAGAGCTCGCCATGCCATTAGGCACGTGATGGATCCTTTGGCCAACTTCATAGGCTTTATTCCAGCGTTAATAACGCGCCTACTGTTCACATGTCATTCAGTGGTTGTCTGCGGGACAGCGAGCGTGTGTTTTCCTGCATTCATTTTTCCCTGTTAAAGGACCGTGTCATACGACCCAAAACACAGAAGATAGATATGCCAGTTGAGAACATTAAAACCCATGTCATAAAGCTAGACCTATTGAGACTTGGTCACAAGTGGCCAAGGAAACGTGTTGTGTTATGGTGACATGATTCAAGTATAGATGTGTCCACATTCATGTTGATTTGGCATTTAAAATGTTTTAGTGTCTACTGCTCATGGTTTTGACTACCACCACTTTACCATTTGAAACCAAATATGTGGTTCAATATTGTGTGATAAGCTGCACTTTGACCCACTGGTAAGACAGCATAATTTTCCATCAGTCAGCTGTGTGTGCGTGTGTTTGTGTGTGTGTGTGTGTGTGTGTGTGTGTGTGTGTGTGTGTGTGTGTGTGTGTGTGTGTGTGTGTGTGTGTGTGTGTGTGTGTGTGTGTGTGTGTGTGTGTGTGTGTGTGTGTGTGTGTGTGTGTGTGATATCCTACCGAGCTATATATAGTGCAGAACAGAGTTCGAAACTTGATCCGGATTGTCTTTTTAGAGCTGCCTACAGCCCACTGTGTGTTAGCGCTGAGTAGCCTACAAACTCAACACCTCAGACCTTATTGTTTTCAACTTAAGTTGTTTAGATCATCATGCTCTGTCACTCTTGGATTCAGTTTGGCCATTAATGCTTCCACAACCACTAGAACAGAACTGCTTGTGCAACAACCTAGGCTATTCCTTTACCAGTTTTGTATTGAACTGATGCATTCCCCTTTCTGTTCCAGTAAGCTTCTGTACATGCTGAGGGATATTGCGAGCATAGGCATCTTGCCATCTTAAGTGTAACCCTACAGTTTTTCGGAGGTTACTTTTATTTGGTGCTCTCTGTGCCTCAAGTACAGTTGTAGTTCGAAGGCTACTGGTTGTATGATCAGTAATTGGGCTTATACAGGGGCAATAGTGGATGCTCCCAGCAGTATTGGTAGTATGCAGTTCTGAAGTTCAAGTAGTTTAAATGCGAAACAAAGCTCTGAACGTCAACAGACATGACAGGTCCTCACAATTGGATGCTCAGAATGAAACTTCATTTGAATAAATAACCCAAGCACATTTGACTATCAATGACGGACACTACATGCCCATCCGAAGCGACAACTCCAGTGCAGATTTGGTGTGCTGCTGACACTGTTTCTTATCTGGTTAGGTGATCTGAGAGCATTGGGGTGAGTTACAAGCAGCATTGCTTAGCTGAGCTATGAAAGAATAATGTGATATCGAGAAGGTTTCCACCAAGCAGAATACACAAGGCATCAGAGCAGAGTCACTCGAGTAAGTGTAAACGGTAGGCCCATGGTTTATAGGAAATTGCATACAGCATGGTTTACTGACACGCACAAACACATCCAATAAGAATGTACAGTCCTTCTGCCTCAACGTTTATTTTCTGTCCCCAACTTCGCACTGCCATGTCTCTCCATCCTCATTTTTTTTGTACGAATAGCCCCCCTGTTTAGTTCCGCTCACACACAGAATGGCCTCTATCCATCGGTACTCCCTTCCCCCCCCACCCCCACACACACTCCTTCTGTGTCAAACTGTCTCCCTTCTGTCTGTACTGCGGCTGCATTTTGGGCTTTTTCCTTGCTCTAGTTGGCTCCCTTCCCAGAATGTGTTGGAAAAGATACAACCCTTGACCCTCAGTGCAAACCGAGCCCTGCGCTTTCCCGTCCCCGCGTGTAGGGGAAGCCTGGGAGAGGATGACTGCAGTCTTGTACGCTTCATTTTCAGTCTGTCAGACCCTCTTCAGCTCTCTCTTTCTCTGTAGGGTCACCTGAAGACTCCCAGCAAGTACAAGACATTCCACTTGTGAGCGCAGCCTCTATGCCTTTTCTCTATATCTTTCTCGGAAATACAAACCATCAAGCAGACTGCGTTCCACCACTCACGGCACCTTTATGTTGGTATGTTACTAATGTGACTCCAGTGCAGCGTTCATTATGGGATCCCTCCCTCAAACCTGTGACTACAGGCTGTTTGTCTTTGCTTACACAACTCCTTTTCTATCAATTTCTCTCTTGGATCTGCAACCTCTTTATGCTCTGAAACATCAGATGCCGCATTCCTCTGTTCCCACATCTTTTTTTCTTCTTCTTGTGTCGGTTTCAATTGAGCATACCCTCAACAAGTGTGGTAGATCATATCGCGTGTTTTTTATCTCAGGTCTCATTCTGACATTAGTCATTTCTGTGTCCTCTCATCTCCTACCGCTTAGCCTATATTTACTCAGACCCATGTCATGTTTTGTTGCCACAGCAACCTGCTTCAACGCCCCCATTGGGTTGATTTCTTGGCTGTCACCTGTGTACTTTCCCACAATGCATTGCATCCCTCCCCCCCTTGGGTGCTGATGGCAGACGGCTGGAGATCATTCCCTGAGAACTTCTTCAATATGGAGCACACACAGAGTTGAGTACACATTCTTTCTGTGCCAACACACCGGTTGCAGGAAACCAGGGGTCAGGCAGCGTCCTCATAGTGAGTGAGAAATAGAGACCAGCCCTTCATTTTGTCCAGCATCCAGTGGCGGAGAGGGAGAGGGAGAGGGAGAGGGAGAGGGAGAGGGAGAGGGAGAGGGAGAGGGAGAGGGAGAGGGAGAGAGAGATCATGGTTTGTACATAGGAGTGCTGACCTGCAGTAACCCAGCTCACAGGCCGTCGCACTCCCACGACAACAAGCTGCTGGAAAACAAACCGCATGTTATAAGGGAAGAACAAGAGTGTGATTGAGAAAGGTAGAGGGGTTGGCGTTGAGAAAAGAATTTGAAGGAGCAGGGCTGTGCCTGTGTCGTAGCATAGTGAACCAGATTGATCACTGTTCGTTTTACCCCACTTCTCAGGGTCAAATTGTGCATGCATGGACATTGATCAAATTAAAACACATGGTTCAACATCTACATCATTTAGTATTGGTCTACCTGTCGTTTTATATCTTTACAGAACATGCTGATTGGCTGGTGTTTGCAGTGCCACTCAGCCAATGACTGAACATTTTATGGAGACTGTTTAGAATCTGGGTGAAGTTGTAACCACTTCAGCCCAATAAGAGTAGAGTGAATGTTGAGTGAATGGGTGAATGAAGCACACTGTAGAGCGAGGAGATGAAGTCTTCCGTTGTCAGGTTGAGTTACAAGCTACTGCGTTTCCTACGGTGACAGTCACGTTCGTTATCAGGACACTGAGAAGTGTTTTTTTTTGCTATGGTGTTGGTGGAACGTTGACTCACGTTGGGGTTAACAACCAAAACAGGAGGTGACAATGAGGTCACCTGTATTACCTCTTTGGTTTACTCATTCCACTCCTAGCAGGCATAGCCTAATGACAGGAAGGGCATAACCTAGCTACGTGTTGAATGTATTGTAGGTAACTGTATTCTACTCTGCAAGCTAGCTTTTGTTCTTGCCCGACCCAAATGATTGTGGGATACCCTAGGGTCCTACATATTGAAGGGACCCTGAAAGCTGGAATAGTGCAATTTTTGGGGGTGGGTCTAGGATGTATTATTGTGTCACAATTCACAATGGCTCCCCTGTTTTTCAGTGTCACCTGAAAGGAAAGTTCAAAGTGTCACCTGTCAGGTGATGCTCTGAAAAGTGCATTCCTACAGACCTTTGATCAAAATGGCTTGTGTGCAAAAGTTCAGTAATTTACATTTTTATTGCACTTTTTAAGGAATACTAGCCTGCCCTACTTACCTGTGACCCACCCTTGACTCAAATACGAGTTGAGTGGAACTTGGGAGAAGGTAGGTCAGACAAGGTGCGACATGTTTTGCTCCATCATACTTCGAGAGCCATCTTTCAGAGAGTAGACTTTAAAAATAGTGCTCCAACAAGGAAACCGCTTCGATTGTGCTGCGAGTTAGAATTCAGGAAAGTTCAGGGCAACCTCCCACAAGGTTACATGTCAGCGCAGCCTGCCTTACTGAAGATCTTGTTTTGGAAACAAACAGGCAGGATTGAGCCGGCCAGGGCCTTGTCCAGCCCCAGCCCAGAGGGCAGACACTGGCCCTGCATGTTCATCTCACCCCCAACCCCACGAGTCCACATTACAGGTGGCGCCATGCTCAAATGCAGTTTGTTAAGCCCGCCAATGTCATCAAGGCCCAACTGTGCATCTCTGTGTTTGTGTGTGCGCTACTGCGTCATAAACGTTCTGCTCCCATTCATCACAATTAAAAGCCTCTGGCCTCAGTGTTCACCCGTCCCAGGCTACAAAGCAGCTCTGTGGCCCCCGTGTCTTCCCTCCTGGCCTGGGCCTGGCGTTTGCCTCCCTCTCCTCCTGCTGCCTGGCTTCCCAGGGGACTGCTGGCCTATAAATACCCCCCTTGCTCTCTAAAAATACTGAGCACTACTGTGTGATCCACTGTGGGACTAAAGAGGGGCTCTCTCTCTTCCCCCCCCCCCCCCCCCCCCCCCCCCCCCCCCCCCCTCTCTCGCTCTCTCTGTGTCTCTCTCTCTTTCTGTCTCTCTGTCTATGTCTCTCTCTCTTCACACACAGAGACATACAGACACACAGACACCGTTCCCATGTTCTGATCTGTCTATATCCTGCTGTTGCCCCAGGGAGCAACATAGAAAGCAGACACCCAGGTTTGCTATTGAATCTCCGTACTGGACATGTTCAAAGACGGCAGATCAGCTTTTCCCACAGCAAGGAGAAATGCCTGAGCAAATTCAACCGAACCATTAGTTAAAGAGGCAACGCAATTATTTTAATCCCAGCAAATAAACCATGTTCAAACTGCAGGGTGAATATTTCTTGCCACAATATTGAGTTATACTGCGATTGGTGTCGTTTTAAAATGTTTAGCTTTCCTAGACTGACTTTCCTGTAGTCCAATTTTCTTTTCTCCTCCAGAACAATGCGTATTTTGTAAGTGGTGCAATTTGCTCAGGAACACACAACAGCTGGTATTCACTTCAAGCTGTTGTATTTCAAATATTGATTTATCTTTCTATAGGCCTATAGCATCTTTATGAAAAGTGTAATCTAAGTTTAGGGAATCTCATCTACTTGTATGCAGTCTTTGTGAATGTGGTAAACAAAAAAGTTCAAACTCAGTAAATTATTCTCTTTCCTTTCTAATAGGTTGTGTTACAATTCAATTTATTCTCAAACCTTCCAAAATGTCAAACATCAAAGGAGAGAACCTTTTCTAAAAGCACAGTTACAGAACAAGTTCCCTCCTAATTCCCTGTTTGTCGATTCACAATCACAGCCCTTTGTGTATGACAGTGATTGTAACTGTGTACTCAACATAAGTGAAATGTTTTTTCGTCTGGTCTTTCGACTGGATTAAAGATGACTTGGAAGTGAATGGTTGGAACACTTACTGTCAAATTTTCAGCTTCCTGAACTTTTCTACGCAAACCGTCTCAAAATGTTTGACAGTTCAGTCACAACATTTATTAGGTACCTCTCCAGATTTTGACAAAGCTGTATTGCCAAAATGGAGATGAGCGAAAGTGATGTCTGAACCATGACTTAGTCATTATGGAGGAGTATGATTGACCAGTTATCTGAATAGTTAGAGAAATAAGGCCTATCTTTACAGTGATCATTTATTTCCATGATTTGCCATTGATGTATACCCACACTATGGGTATATATCCATGTTTACAAGTGACTTGTAAACATATTTTATACCCAGTACATTTCAAATCAAACCAATATTCATTTACAATGAAACAAAATCCGAATACTGTACTGTCCTTATTTAGGTGAGTCAGTCAGAAGACAGACGTGATCTTTATTCTGTCCTCTCTTGGTTAATGACTGATGGAGTCTTCAGTCTGTGAACAAAGCGCAGCTCTGTGTTGACGTTGACCGAGCCGATGTTGGTTAATGACTAATTGTGGGTGTGTGTTTACCATCGCTGTTAAGGTGAGTGGTACGAAAGGCTTTGGGAACGCGAATGGGCCGCTTGGGCTCTGTGGTTGGAGCTTAAGCCAACAATCGAAAATGGTCCAAAACAAAGCAGAAAGGTTGGGAGTTTGTGGTTTTAGGCCTTTTTTCCGCCGTGCTCCCTTAACCTACGTACGTCAGGAGGGA
Source organism: Hypomesus transpacificus (assembly GCF_021917145.1). Lineage (NCBI taxonomy): Eukaryota > Metazoa > Chordata > Actinopteri > Osmeriformes > Osmeridae > Hypomesus > Hypomesus transpacificus. Next base: position 14,901,478 of record NC_061074.1, on the reverse strand, counting down.
ACAGTGGTAACTGGTTATTTTGGTTGACCATTGATGCATCCTGGTACTGAGAATGTGGACTAAGGTGGTGTGTGTGTGTGTGTGTGTGTGTGTGTATACATGTTGTCTTCTCATGTAGGCTACTTCTTATCCAACAGGTTTGTGGTGTCCTGTGGTGTCTTGTTGAAACCTGTGTACACAATGATGAAATATACAGGATTTTTCTCAGCACGCAAGCCTGTAAGAGTTGGAAAGCATGGGAACTCCTATTCTAAATAAAACCTACACTTTTGTAGATCCTTTGTACAGACTCACAAGGAGGTTCTAGCCACAGGCAGGTGTTAGAAGGGCCATGATCTGGCAGTCATGGACTTGAACCCATAATGGAAATCCTGTCGTGGATTCCAGTGTGTCCTGGTTTCTGGGTCGTGAGCCCTGGGTCCCCTCCTTCTACTCTGTTGTGGAGGTGGTAACTAAATCCAGCAGGGTGGGTTCACCATGTCCCTGGCAGGGTCTCTGGGGCCTGGCTAGGCACACCGCCGAGGTGTGGGCCTCCTTGTGTTGGTCGACTCCGCAGGCCTCTCAGGCCACACTCACCCAGGTTCTATCATTGGGGGTTATTATGGTTCATTCTGCAACAACTTGATAACCACACTGTGATGCATTTGATATCAAGAGTACGCTAAATGAACGGCTATCTGGAATGAGTGGGCCCTGCAGTGTAGCCCCTATTCCTAGTATTGAATGACCTAGGATTGCATGAATGACCTAAGCTAGTGGATGTATGTCTTGGCCATTTTGAAAAAGTGAGTGAGGGACACGGGCAAGCGAAAGGTAGGCCAGTGTGAGATAATTTTGTGGAATGTGTGGTGGAGTTTTTGTGGTTTGCAAGCTGCTTGAGAGTGGAGATCCAGAGCAGGAGGCCCCTCCCCCTCGCTCAACCTCTCTCCTTTCACTGGCTGGCTCTTAAAGGGACAGTTGCAGTTAGACTACACAGTTCCTCTTTGGCGTCTTCCTCTCACCCACGCCTTCCTCCTTTCACCCCTCCCCCCCCAAATCTGTCTTTTTTACTCAAGAAGCAAAGGCTGACCCAGAGGTCAGGGGTGGTGAGTATTGTCTGGGTCAGCCATGATACCCAGACCAGGCTGTGATTACTTTTTGATATGCTCTCAGAGACCTCCTGACTCTCTCTCTCCGACTCTCTTTCTCTGCCTCTCTCCTGCCTCTCTTCTGCCTCTCTCCTGTCTCCCAGGTCAGTGGGTGTTCAGTGAAGAGTCCTAGAGAGCAGCACAGCAGAATGTCCCAGTGTGTCAGCAAAGTGTTTGGCTGAGGTAAGTGGTCTAGGCCCAACCATACTAATGGCCAACATCATCATCATAATCATCACCACAAGAGCTGAGGACCACTCGTTTCTAGCTCTATGTCACACTGTTTAGGTCTCTTCAGTAGCAACTCATTGCCTTCCCTGCTCAGCTAAATAATGAAATCTAGCAATCATTCAGACAAATGATGGCAACTGGGATAAATGAACCGGCACACCTTCTGCATGCCAATTATTTGTATCCGTGTTTCTATGTAGATGACGTCCACCCCCAAATCAAACCTAGCTGCTAAATGTGTTGTAAATCGAATCACCTATGACCTTTTGACCCATAATAGCCCTTGGCCGGAAGCCTGATTGGGAGGGGCGTCGGTTTGGAGAAGCTGTTGTTGTTCTCCTCGGTGAGGCTCCTCTCCCTCTCTGTCCTCAGCAGTGTGGGTGACAAGTGTGAAGCTCCACAGACTGATAGCGTCCGTGCCCCGGCCTGAGACCTTCACCATCAGCAAACCAAATGCACCCCGACAATAAACTGTCCAATCATGGCAAGCAAGCGACCAGCGACGGCCAAGCCAAGATCCCAAATGTAACTCAGCAGCAGGGAGCTGCCAGCAACCTGGGGTCCAAGGGCCTGGGGGCGGGGAACCATGGAGTGAAAACCAATCAGATTCCTCCTGGCAACCCTGTGCTGAAGAGCATCAGCCAGTCGGTGAGTGCTGTGGGCGGGATGCTGAAAGCCAAGACCAAACGGGAGAGGAGCGTGTCTATTGACTCTGGTGAGCAGAGAGATGCCATCACCCCAGTCATGGAGCCTGATTCCAAAGGTAATCACGCTCACACACACACACACACACACACACACACACACACACACACACACACACACATGTAGAGAAGTCTGTATACTCACACAGGGGCATGTTGGGGCCAGAGAAGCAGCTAGCTACATTCCATCTCCAGTGTGCGCAGCGACACTTCCTGTAGCTTCCTATCACTCTCTGATCTTTACCAGAAATACCAAAATGATGTATCTGCACACGCCACCCCCAGCAGGAAGCCAGTGGACTCGGCAGGACTGAATAATGTGTTTTTTGACATTCACTCTGAAAAGCCCTGACCTTTTTGTTTGAGGCGTCAAAAAATTCCCCCCCCCAACTTGTGTTGGTGTGGGATGTAGCTGCAGTGACGCGAGTGAGGGGGAAGAGCTTCTGGGGTTTTCTGCAAAGATGAGGGGACAAGCCAGGCAAAGAGGAAAGCAGAGCCCAGGGTGGCTGGGAACCCTTTGTGTTCATATGGCACACAGACAAGATATCTGATGCTTCTGCACACAGTTCCAGCAAAGTTTGTGTCAGTGTGTGTGTGTGAGAATTGTGTCAGAGGCTGTGTGTGTGTGTGTGTGTGTGTGAATAGTAAGTTAGGATTGTCTTTGACTGAAGGGTGTAAACTGGACTTTCATTTGCATTTCTGTTTTGGGTATGTGCTGTTCTTATTTGCATGATGCTTTTTTTATACGGTACGTTCAAAGGCCTGACTGGCAGAGGTAGTGGGCAAATAATGGGCCGGTAATAGGATTTTGTGAAACTGAGTCATCTGGGCTTCCTGTAACAATGCTGCAACCCACTCCAAACGTAAACACACGCACACAAACAGAACCACACACACACACATGGGCACAAGCACCTTGAGTTGCTGAGAGGGATGGGCGTGGTTACTACACAAAGAATAACAGAAGCTGTGAGGCGGGAGAGAATGAAAGATGGGGTGGGTCCTTTGAAGGGAAACCTCCGGCTTCATTCTCTCTCCCCTCTCCCTCGTCCCATCTCACTCCCCCTCTCTCTCTCCTTGTGATCTCATTTCTGTCCAGAGGAGAGAGAGAGAGAGGGGGGGGGGGCAATGCATTCAAATGAAATGCAAGTCATCCTCCCACTACCTAACCACTCCAACAGCACACCTGGAGAGGGACAATGAAGAAAGTGAATGTATAAAGGGGGGGGGTGGAAGATGAGAGCGAATGAGCGAGATCCGTGAAAGGGAGTGAGCAAGGGCGAGCAAGAGAACGAGTCAACTCTTTACATAAACCAGGGTCTGCTGGGATCAAAGGAGGAGGCAGAAAAGGTCAGGTCTGCAGTTGGCCCCTGCGTCGTAGATGTTGTGTGTAGAGACTAAAGGCCTGACCGCCTGCCTCCCTCCAGCCTCACAGCGTCTTGTCTGCTAGCCAAGGTTAAATGATAATAGATTGGCCGATGTGGCTGGTTTTCTTTTAACAGCTTTCCATACGGTACTTGAAGGATTGCTGCTGAATTGGTGTCGTGCATTGGCATTCGTGACTGCCTTCAAACGACTTCTATTAGTCATATCCTGTCTGTGTGTGTCCTCTTCAGCAGAGGGTGTTATGCGCAGTAAGCGGCGCTGCGTCCTGGAGAAGAAGCAGCCGTACAGTGGGGATGAGTGGTGCTCTGGGCCCGACACCGAGGAGGACGAGGACAAACCGCACCCCGCCATCATCCGTGAGTCCTCCAGAAGCTGAGCAGCATCGGACACACGACCGTCTCTGGGCCATGCCGCTTTCATTTCCATTCCTTTAAATGCAGTCCATCCGGTTGATGGAGAGATGAACTGCCGTTTTAAAGCTTGTTTTGCTTAACAGCGGGTCAAGTCGACTTGCAATCTACGCTGAGAACTACGGCCACTTGTAGCACCCTCCCCTACCATGGCACTCCAATCACTGCTACTCCTGTAAACTGCCACCCCACTAGTTAAAACACTTGTATAAGTGTGGTTTTAGGATGGAATAGAATTACAGTTGAATGCAGTAACAACGACCTGTTGCGTTTAGTGAAAGAATTGGATGACGTGATGTCAGCTAGATTGGTCAGGAGCCTTGACAGAACCTTTTCCATGTGTGTTGGCTCCCTCTAGTGTTTGCAGAAGGGCAGGACATATTGTTTTTCCACCGTTCGTGCAGTCAACACAGAGCTGAGACGTGCGTTGGTGTTGTGTTTTTCTCCCAGGGGAGAGAGGGATGGTCGGACCCATCCAGAGCCTCTCAGGGCCCTCCACAGCCGGGGCCATGTCGGACCCCGGGGGCCCGGCCCTGGGACGGGGTCAGGGGCCGGGCGTGCGCTCAGAGCTGCCCAGACCTTCCCAGCAAGTGGTGTACGTCTTCACTACCAGCCTAGCCAACAGGTGAGGATCCCCCACCCCTACTCCCACCTCTCGTCACACGGGTCATTCAATACATTTCACACCAGACATGGCCTCTATTCGTTTTCTTGGCGTCAAGGTTGTTTTATCATGGTGATTAGCGTCATCAGGATATGATTGTCTTGCTCCTTTCTATTCCGTGGGCCGTGGGTGAGTGTGCTGGTAGGGAAGCAGTGCTGTGTTAACCCCCCTGTGCTCTCTCCCCTTGTTTCACCAGCGCCGCCGAGGCCGTGATGCACGGCCACTCCGACTCCATCCTCCTGTTCCACCAGCAGAATGTCCCCCGCGCCAAGCTGGAGCAGGTTCGACTGCATGACACACCTGTGCATGCGCACAGACAAACAATACTCAGTCTATTTATATATATAAAGTGTGTTCTTGCTGACTCCAGCTGCAGAAGCTTGTGGGGATGTTTCACCGTATTTGTTTAACTATTTCAGTACTTTGTTTCTAGTCTTTGTTCCTGTTTTTCACACCCACTTGTGAAGAGAACAATGTGATCGCTCAAGCAGCTTGTCTTCCTCCTGTTTGATGACTCGTCTTCATGGGTCCGTCTTCCTCTCCATCTCGTCTCTCAGGGTCCTCCGTCAGGGAAACTGCCCAGCCTGTCCGAGCAGATGAGCTCCAGCAGTACCCCTCCTATGGGTACCCCCAAGTCTCAAAGTGGGACCCCGAGGCCCGCTTCTGTGGGAGGGGGTGTGGGGGCCCACCTGCAGCCGGCAGGGACCCCATCTTCAACAGGCCACCCGGATGGGGAGGTTTCCCAAACCAGACCTGGCGGAGCCTCCAGCAATAACTCCAGTGCCGTTCCCCATAAGCCTTCCTGCAGCACGGCCACCCCTCCAGGCCCGGCCCCAGAGGGGCCAGGGGGTCTGCCCAACCCCGGGGAAGGCATCTCCCCCTCGGGTAGTCCGTCTGTCCTCTCAGCCCACCTGCAGGGAGACCCAGGACAGAGGGGGGGCCCGGTGAACACGGACGGCCTGTCGAAAGAGCAGCTGGAGCACAGGGAGCGCTCTCTGCAGACCCTGAGGGACATCGAGAGGCTGTTGCTACGCAGTGGGCCCGGAGGAGCCCCTGGAGAACCCGGGGGCCCTAACACCAACGCCAACCTGAACAATAACTCTGAGGGCAGTGGTACTATAGAGGAAGGGGACACTGGTACCAATAATGCTGGCAACTGCAACAGCAGCAATATCCTGCCTTCTGGCATGCCCCCTATGGGTGGGATGAAGAAGTATGAGGAGCCCCTGCAGTCCATCATATCCCAGACCCAGAACCTGGGAGGAGGGCCGGCCATGGATGACTCCCAGATGGGCCCACACCAGGGGATGCCACCTCACCCCCACCACCACCTATCCTCCCCGGGCCTGGACATGGGCCCCTTGCTTGGGCCTGATGGCCTGACCCCGGAGCAGATGGCCTGGAGGAAGCTCCAGGAGGAGTACTACCAGGAGAAGAGGCGCCAGCAGGAGATCCAACCCCACACTCACCCACAGCATTTCAGGATGATGTCTGAGATGGGGATGCAGGGAGGACCCCCTATGATGATGAGGGGACCCCCTCCCCCTTACCATAGCAAGGCCGGAGAGCAACAATGGGGCCCTGGACCTATGATGGGGGGTAATGGTCGCATGATAGACATGCACCAAGAAGGGCCCAGGGGCCCCAGATTCCTGGCCCAAATGCAGAGAGGGCCGCCTGGAGGAGGGGGGTTCCCTGGTAGCCCTGGAGGTGTTTTGTCAATGGAGGGTTTGGGCCCTCAGAGGCCCCCCAGACCAGGAATGGTCTGGATAGAGGACATGCCCCCTAATATGGGCGGTGGGGGTCCCTTTCATGGCTGCTATCCTGGTGGGCCGGGTGGAAACCCTCAGCACATGCAGGGTGACCCCGAGCGCCTCCTCACCCGGGAAGAGATGTTTCGCATTATGGAGAAGCGGCAGCTGCAGGGCCTTCACAGGCTGGAGCTGGATCGGCTGGCCAAGCAGCAGCAGCAGCATCATCAGCAGCATCATCAGCAGGGAGGGCTCGGGCCCAGGCTGATGGACCCAGGGTTTCCCAACCTGGCCATGGGCAGAGGTCCTCCCTCCAGGGGTGAACCCATGGACTTCCCGGGCTCACGGGAGATGGTGGGTTCCCCTGGAGGAGGGGGCGGGCCTCAGATGAGGGACCTTGTCGACTCCCCTCTTGGGAACCAGCTGAATATGAACGTTAATATGAACATGAACCCTCAGATGAGTTCTCAGCAGCAGATGATGCTGGTTCAGAGGCTACGTGGAGGCTCTTTAGGGGAGATGTTGAGCCATGAGGACATTTCACGAATCAGGGCTTCACAGAATGGGAGGGGAGGGAATAAAGGAATGATCCAAGGACCTGATGGCCCCCTTCAATTCCCCAACCAGGGCTCATTCTCTGGGGGCCAGGTGGAGGGGGGCTACCTTCAGCAGCCTGGGCCAGAGATGTTTGGACCTGACCAGCAAGGGCCCAATCAGATGGGGGGGACATCCCGGCTCAGTCACATGCCAATGGGTGGAGGCCCCAGGGGGGCGGACATGGGCTCTCGCCATCCCTCTGACCTGTCAATCAACGTCAACCCCATGGTGTCCCCAGCCATGCCCCCTCCCCATCAGCTCAAGTCTCCGTCCCTGAGCCAGGAGCCTTCGCCTCTCCTTCCCTCCCCCTCCGCCCCGGGCCTCAAGTCCCCCTCTCAGATCTCCTCTACTGGGACTCACCCTCCGCTGCCAGCCGTGTCTGGTGGAGGCACTCCATCGTCCTCCTCCATGAAGTCTCCTCAGGTGATGGGGGGAGGCTCCACTCTGGGGCTGCGCTCCCCAGCGGGCTCCCCCAGACAGCTCAAATCCCCGGCCATGCCCGTGGCCTCTCCTGGTTGGACGTCCTCTCCCAAAACGACTCTTCCAAGTCCAGGTGGACCAACCAGTGGAAAGGGTAATGGAGGAAGCAGCTCCACAGAGACAGGTAGGCTTTTGGACGGGGTGGGGTGGGGGGGGGGGTTGTTGGCTCTTTTGGACGTATTAAACACTAGACTAAACAAACAGGATGCCTTTACCCCACCCAATGTTCTGTGTAGTATCGCACAATGCTTACAACGTCTTCCTCAATGAGGACATGTTTATGTGACTGGTGTTTGTTCTCAACAGGCCCCTCACTGCCCCCCAGGAGTTCTAACTCCACCCCCATCAGCCAGCCAGGCTCCATGAATCCCAGCATGCCTTTCAATTCTTCTCCAGACAACCCTCCCTCCCAGAATCCTCTGTCCCTGATCATGTCTCAGATGTCCAAGTACGCCATGCCCAGCTCCACCCCTCTTTACCACGACGCCATCAAAACCATCGCCACGTCCGACGACGAGATGCTTCCCGATCGCCCTCTTCTGTCTGGCGTCAACATTGGCGGTATTGTGAACACCTCATTTTCAAAGTGCTGCAGATTTTATTACAACAGTTGTGTGGTTAGATGTTGATCTGCCATCGTTTATACTGGGATAGCTTTACACCTAAACCTGCCCTATTTCCTCCCCCAGGTAACATGGGGAACCACCAGGCTCAGATGATCCTCTCCCAGGGGTCAATGGGGCCACACAGTGGGCCCCAAAGCCCCATGGGCATGGTGCTCCAGCCCCAGCTCGGCCACGACCCCTCTGGACCTATGCTGGGCTCCCCCAACTCCATGGGGATGTCTGGCATGAACCCTGCCATGATGGGTGGAGGACCCCCAGACGGAATGGGGCCCTGCAATATCTCCCCCATGCACCCTCAGAACCAGATGGGCGGCTTCCCTCGCATGCAGCATCCCTCCCATGGACCCATGCACTCCCCCATCGGTGGCATGCCCCCGCAGTTCTCTCAGCCCAACGAAGACATTCTTCCACAACAGCAGCTCCATTTGCTCAGCAAGGGGATGTCCCACCAGCGCCAGCCTCACCCCTCGGACTCTTTCGCACCCATGTCCATCGGGGATGGGCCGGACCTGAGCGAGGTCATCCGGCCAAGCCACACTGGCATCCCAGAGTTCGATCTGTCCCGTATCATTCCTTCCGACAAGCCCAGTAGCACCCTGCAGTACTTCCCTAAGAGCGAGTCCCAGCAAAACCCCCACCAGGGTCCCCCATCCCAGCAGCCTCCCCCACAGCAGCTCCTTAAACAGCTCTCCTCCGGCCCTCCACACAGCAGTGCACCCTCCTCCAACCCACACATTGCTAATCTCCAGAACATGATGGCAGAGCAACAGCTACCCCCCCACCCCTCTCACTGTGGGATGCGCCAGGGAATGGGCATGCCTCAGGGAGGCTCCAGAGGCATGGTGTCAGGCGGGGGCATGGGCCCCATGTGCCCGCCGGGACATATGATGGGTAGGACAGGCATGCAGCAGCAGCTACAGCAGCAGCACCATCAGCAGCAGCCACAGGCCATGATGGCTAACAGCCTTCTACACCACCCCTCCCACCCACATCCAGCTATGATGGCCCCACAACAGCACCCACACAACCTGATGGCCCAGCAAAACCTGATGATGATGCAGGCAAAGCAGAGAGGTATGTCCCTACCAGGAGACCCCTTTGGTCCTCAGGGGCCTCTTATGTCTCCCCAGGGCCCCATGATGGGCCCCCCACACCCACAGTCTGGTATGATGGGCCCCCAGTCACTTAGACAAAGGGGTATGTCCCTGGACAGTCCCATAGGTTATGGCCCTGGAAGTATGGCAAACATGCCTTTCTGATTTAACTCTCTAAAGCTGTAAAAACCTTATTTTCAATAGGTTGTTTTTCCATTATGTTTTCATTCATGTTGTTATTCCTGCAATTGTCAAAAAAATACCGGTAATAGTCTTCCCATTTTGGAGAACGACTGATAAAAAGAATATTAAAGACACCGGCACGCGGTTCAATAACAAATCTGAAGCCATTTTCTAAAATGTCTGTAAAATATGTATATTTCACAGATGCGTGTATTTGTTTTGGCAGAGGTGAGGGGGAGAGTGGAGTGCCTCTTGAATTTCTATTTGTTTTAATATCATGGAATATTCTCTCCGACTACCAAACTGTTGTGCAAAGAAAATATATATATATATATAATATATAGTTGCTGTATATAAGTTGCAATTTGTGATTGTTTGCAATTGTTCTGTATAACTGTTTTAATATAAGTCAAAAAAAGAATAATACTTCAAAGTCTATCCATATAATAGCGTTGGTCTCATTTATTATATATATATTTTTTACTGTTTATTACAACAGTCATGTGCCACAACACTGGTCTGTGAGAAAATCAGAATAAGGTAATAAAGATGGGTTGACATGGTTAACATTTTATTTTATACTTACATTAAGCACAAGCAATATTATGGTAAATATTTGGCAGTTGGATAAACAGGACAGTACTGTGCTTGAACACCTTGGATTTGATTTAACATCACACATCCTAATTGAATTACAGCAGTCAGAAAGCATAGTTCCAAACATGAAGCTTGTACAAGGGATAAGCTGTTATAAAACAATGTTTGTCAAAAAAATTTAAAGTCAGACAGGTGGAGCTGAGATGGTATTTTTCAGACGAGCGTGCTATTGATAGTGGTTGTCCCTCCCTCAGAGTTTGATGACCTAGAGGACCGCGGTGCTCTGAGGAGAGGCAGACAAACACGGCCACAGCCCCATCTAACTAGTAACCTGAGAAGGTCACCACGGAAACGCACTCCAACAAAAGCATACAATATGGGGTTGAGACAGCAGTGTGTAAACCCCAGGCACTCTGTCATCACCAGAGCCTGCTCCAGTCGGACACGGGCCTCACAGCTTTGTTTAGAAAGGGCCCCCAGCTCCACCAAGGTCTCCACCAGCATGGTGATGTTGTAGGGCAGCCAGCAGAGACAGAACACCGCCGTGACCAGTAAGGCCAAGCGAATGGCCCCCTGCTTCTCCAGGCTCCTCTGACTGTGGCACAGGGTAAACACCACAGCTGTGTAGCAGTAACTCATGACAGCCAGTGGGAAGAAAAAACACAAGAGGTGGGTCAGAAACCGGTTGGTCAGACGCCAGTTTTTGGCATGGATGCCGTGACTGTGGAAACTGCACGTTTGACGGGTCTGAACCTCGGCCACAGAGAGAAATGCAGCATTCGGGGCAGACAAGATCAGACACATGAGCCACAGGAACAAACAGGTGAGGTGCACGTTTCTGGGACGACGGCTCTGTAGGCTGGGAACCGCGTGAACAATGGCCAAGTAACGGTCACAACCAATACAGGCCAGAAGCAGACTGCTACACAACATGTTAAGGCGATTCAACAGACCCACCATTATGCAAAACAATTCCCCAAATACCCAACCCATGACCATCTGAGCCAAGGCAAAGGGTACAGTCAAGAGGAACAGGAGGTCGGCTACGGCCAAGTGGAGCAGGTAGATCTCAGTGACACGCAGAAGGCCTCTGCGATTCAGGAGCACAGTCAGCATGAGACCATTCCCTGTCAGGCCCAGTAGAAGCATCAAGCTGTATGCCAAGGGCTGAAACACGGTCGAAAACAGCAGACCTGTCCCCCTTGAACAGGTGAACTCGACATCAAACTCTGACTCGTCTGATGAGTTCTCATCTCCGCTAAACAAATCTTCAAAGAGTGTCTGAAAAAAGAACAAACATGTGCTTTGTGTATGGTGTCTTAGGAGCCATGACATCAGACTTCTAGAATAGGAGTACATTACTTAATGAGAAGTGTACCATGAAATGTAAATCTACAGGAAACCCAACTGGCCAGATTCACTTCCCCTCCTACTGGATGTTGACAACCTCACATCCACCATCTGTGACCATTTACCCAAAGTGATCATGACCAACTGAAAATAATCAGTCACTCATACAACATAAAATATGTTTATAATGGAAATCACTTAATACTAAAACACATTTCAAGGGAGAAAGACTGAAAGGGAATGTTGAGCATCAATAAACCTGAGTAGATAGTTACATCACTATAATAAGTTATACTAATAGATTAGTTTGAACATGTTTGAGCTTTGTAGCACATAGACATAATCTACTGTTTATGGCAGCATCCTACAGAGCATAAAAGCAACATTTGCTTTAAACTGCTCAACAGCCTATCTTTCATTTAGTTGAAATCCAAATCATCTCTGTCAAGATTGACAATATCTTAAATGTTGCCTGACCAAGCAAGAATGTGGGTACATTTACTATAGGCATACGTCATTGCAACTTTAGACCATAGATTGATGGAGACTCACCTTATTGTCAAAAGTGTCGAAATCATAAAGTCCCTCTGTCACAACAGCCATGATAATTGTAATTTGTATACCTTTTGTGTGCCTGAGTCAATTCAGAGTACACTATTGTCTGCAGGGAAAGGTCTTATGAGCCTCGATACACCATGCATGTTATAGACTTCCTGGTGCACCAGAGTGTATGCTGTCAATGGAAAACACTTTTTTTTCTCTTTTTTACACATTTGCATGTATTTTTTTGACAAAAGGATGTATTACTTAACAATTAACCCTTGAAAATGAAAACACACTGAACAATATCCAGGATTCATATTCCATAACGCAGTTGACAAAAACAGTTTGCCATAGACTTGCTGTTTAATCGCATAATCAGAACTCAAGTGTTTCGTGCGTGTGATGAATTGCACCCCATTAGCGTCCGCATAAATCCTTCATGGTTTAAATTCGTTATTTGACAGAGCAACTTAATTTATTTGATGAAAAAATATATATATATCCACGTAGTTTACAGGCCAATAATGTACCTCGTGGAACAGTAATAATACTTGGCTGTGTGTTTGATTAATTAATTAACTGTCAAAATCAGGTGACGAAATGTGGGAGGGTTCATAAAGCAGGGGAAGCCATCTTGGAAATTCTGTTGAGACCAAAATGATTAGCCGACTAGGTAGAGAACTTCGTAGCAAGCTAGAGCTTTAAAACATCAGAAACCAGACAGATTATCACAGCCATCCGAGGTAACTGCTCAGTAGATGTATTTTACAAACATCTTTATTTAACTGAGATGCACATAGCAATGGATATTTGGTCATTTTGTTGATAATGCGCTATATATATATATATATTTTTACTTGCGACGTCTCTTGAGTGCGTTCTGCTGTCTGCTTTCCTAACCTTGGGTAGCAAGGGATCCGTCTATTTGTTGGAGACGAACATTGAAACCGTCGCTAGTCACACATTATATAGATTAGCTTAAAAATCAGGAGTTTAAAAATCAGGTTCTTTCAATGATAGCATGCAATTCGTTGTTGAAAGCAATTTGTTGATAACGTATTTGCATTACACTGTCTTTTTTGAGTTTGGAAGATATGTCGTCAGTGTCGACTGGTCCATTGGGTTGTCGTTGGTCAAAATAGTCTCTGACGACGAAACTAATGATACGCAAGATAGTGTTAAGCTAAGCTAACTACTGTAACTAGCTACAATGGTTAAGTAGCTATCAAATCAATGTGTTGTGTACGAGATGATGATGGCTAGTTTACTGATCTCACAGCAACACACTATTTGCAATTGTATTTTTAATATGTTGACATTTATTCTGAACAAGCATGATGTCAGTGCTAGCAACGATTTCCTTCTGATATCGTTAGGCTTGCCCTAATGGTAGCTAGCAGTCTTTAACAGACATCCAAATCGTCAAGGCAGGTTATATTGGATGTGCTATGAACCATGACATGAGGACGTCATGAATTCTTCTAAAGCGGTAGCTAATGTCACTAGTTTCAAATTGAATGAACTTGTGGAGGTCACAGTGCAGGACTGCGTTAGCACGTATGTATGTATGTATGTATGTATGTATGTATGTATGTATGTATGTATGTATGTATGTATGTATGTATGTATGTATGTATGTATGTATGTATGTATGTATGTATGTATGTATGTATGTATGTAAACATTGAACGTTGTGTCAATATTTCCGTTCTGGCGGGGTATAGCCTGAGCCAGGGTCGGTTTGCAGATCCCGCTTTTTGGCGAACTAGGTAGCTGGTCAGCATTTAGCTATCCAACAGGCTAAAAAAGTCAGCTAGCTAATTGTGTGCTAGTTAGGCAGGTAACACGTACTCTTGAAAGTGCTTATTTTTTCAACTAACAAGTCAAATTTCCCTTATGTTTTCTAGGATAAAATCTGAGGAGAATACGAACATTGGCAACAAACAAAGTGAAATGGCCTGCTAGCTAACAAATACTTTGGCAGTTAGCTGCTAGCTAAGGTTTGCTACTTCTGACAAGACCCAAGTGAGTCACAGGAGTGTCTCAAGCCAGATCCTTGTTTTTATTGCAGTACTAGTACCAATGACTCATATGCTTATTGACATTTTTGATGAGCTGCTCTGCAAATAAAATTTATATTACGGAAACTGAAGACAAGAAACAAGACAGTTGACTGAGTGCATCAGATCATCGAGGAGGTTGCGGGGACCCTCAACTGATCCCTCAAACTCCTGGAGAGGGGGGACTACATCTCCCACACGCACACTAAAGACAATTCTCACTCATTTGGAAGTACATCTAGAGAATCATGAGTGCCACAAGAACAGAGAACCCAATGATCTTGGGTTTGTCAAACCAGAATGGCCAACTTCGAGGATCGCTAAAGTCTGCGGGAGGACCAGGTGGAGGAGGGGGAAGTCCTCAAATGCAACAAAGTCAGACAAAGATCGGAAGCACAATCAACAATGGCAGTTCTCAATCTGCCCCCACAGCCAACACTGTCATAAAGTGAGTTCTTGGTGCCTTTGTGAGGTACTCGACTTAGCCCAAATCATGCTTTTGGTAAGGGTAAGCAATCCAGCTTTAGATGTAATTTAGATTTCTGTCTACAGGGCTGGAGATGACTGGAAGAAAAATTTGAAACTCCCCCCAAAGGACATGAGGATGAGGACTTCAGTAAGTCATGTTTCTGTAAAAAACAGGGCTTACTTAAATAAGTCTTACATTTTGTTTGAGTTTGTATGGAATTTGTATTTGGGAATGTCATATTCATATTTGTGTTGACTAAGCCCTGATCCTTTCTTATAGGATGTAACCGCAACTAAAGGCAATGAATTTGAAGATTACTGCCTCAAGAGAGAGCTACTAATGGGAATCTTTGAGATGGGCTGGGAGAAACCTTCTCCTATCCAGGTTGGTTTGCAGTAAAACACCTTTACTTGAGCGTTCTTCTGTTTAACTTTGAACATCCTCTTATTTATTTGTAAAGGCACCTGTAGGGGTGTTTTGTATATTTATATTGAACAAACAACCAGAACTCTGCTCCTTGATCCAATGGAAAAGGGGTCAACTTGACAGTGGGTTCATATTAGCCAAGCATGCAGGAATTGCAGCTATTTGACTGGATTAAATTATAGCAAGAATGAAAATAGTTTGACAGCTATGTAAATTAAATCAATTAACCTTCAAGCAAACATGGTACAACATGAAATGTTTAGAATGTACCTACTCTACTTTGATTACTGTACATCCTGGAAGAAAAATAAAAAGCAAGAAGTTGGAGGGAGCAAGGAGAAGGGAAAAGCTAGACAATACTGGTCTACGTTCATACCCAGCAACCATCTGTAAGAACAACCAGACTATGTCTGTACCATTACTTATCAACATACAGAAAAGGACTACCAATACAACAGGAAATCACACATTGAGCTTTGAGAAACATCAAGAAAAAACCTTGCAGCAATCAGGTCTCCCAGCCTACACAGCCTAGAACACACAAAAAAAGTTTAGGTTTAATCAATGATTGTTTTTGTACCCCTCAGGAGGAGAGCATTCCCATTGCGCTGTCAGGAAGAGACATCTTGGCTAGAGCAAAGAACGGCACAGGAAAGAGCGGAGCCTACCTCATCCCCTTACTTGAACGCATTGACCTGAAGAGGGACTGCATACAAGGTGAGACGAGAGAAGTGACATGAATAGCTACGGTTTTTTGGATGCCTGTGTGGAAGCCTGGACTACCTCCACCATCATCAGTATGTCTTAGCTGCTGCTCACCCCATGTTATTCTGTCCTCTAGCTTTGGGCATCGTGCCCACCAGAGAACTGGCCCTGCAGGTCAGTCAGATATGCATCCAAGTCAGCAAACACATGGGTGGGGTCAAGGTCATGGCAACCACAGGTGGGACCAACCTGCGTGATGACATCATGAGGCTTGATGAGACAGGTATGGTACAAATCTTGACTGAAGGCCTTTTGACAGATGGCTTTATTTGTATAATTGTTTTTGTATAGGATTGCGACAACATTCAATCGTTTAATCAATTATGCAGTGCATGTGGTGATTGCTACACCTGGGAGAATCTTGGATCTGATCAAGAAAGGGGTAGCCAAAGTTGATAAAGTGCAGATGATCGTTCTGGATGAAGTAAGTAAATTCTGATTATTGAGAAGTCTGTACAAGTTTTTCATTTTTAGTTTATAAAATAACATTAGACAATTTGTGATTTCATAAGAAGAGTCCTACTTGTTTTTTTTCATAGAGAAGCTTTGATGTATTGGCTATTGATTTCATTCTTTTTCTTTGATCACCAGGCTGATAAGCTCCTGTCTCAGGACTTTATGGTAATGATGGAAGAGATCCTGGGCTACATGGCAAAACAAAGACAGATCCTGCTCTACTCTGCCACCTTTCCACTCAGTGTGCAGAAGTTCATGGTATGTTGTTAATTTAGGAGTCAGTTTAAACTTTCCTCTATCAAACTTTGATCTATTACTTGACCGCCTTTTAAAAATGTTTGATCTTTATGTATTTTTAGGTATGACAATCAAGGATCTTCTACTGTACTTGCTATATGCACTATTTGTATGTTACTTTGAATAAAAGTATCTGCTAATTGTATTACATAAATGTGTACTTGTCTGACTGTACTGCAGGTCCCTTGTCTGCTGTACAGGCGGTATTTGCACCATATTGGCCCTACCTGTGGCTTTGGATAAATGTCTGCTAAATGAATACATAGAAAATGTATTACATTTGCAGTGCTTGTGCGTTGTTAAACTGTGGCTAATTCGGTATTGATTAAGCACAATCTGACCCTGGCTTTGATCTCCTTTGCAGAACTCTCATCTGCAAAAGCCCTATGAGATCAACCTAATGGAGGAGCTGACCCTTAAAGGAGTGACACAATATTATGCCTATGTTACTGAAAGGCAGAAGGTCCATTGCCTTAACACACTGTTCTCAAGGGTGAGTGCTGGCGTACTGTGCAGTGTTTGCTCCATGCTTAGCCCTTCAATGTGCCCTATAGAAAGAAAGAGTAAATTACATCTTGAAATCACATTTGGTTACACATTTCGTAAGGAGGCTATCAACTCCCAATGCGGGATGCGATTGAATCTGTAAAAGCAACCAGGTTGTGCTCAAGAAAAAAAAGCATGTCTCATTCATTCACGCACTTTCTACTTTGAATATGTTTTTAAACCATACAATGGAACTTGAGAATTGAACATGCCATCTTGCAAGTATTTATACTGAGTCTTGTATGCATTTGTCTTCCTTCAGCTCCAGATCAATCAGTCCATAATCTTCTGCAACTCGTCTCAGAGAGTGGAGCTTCTGGCCAAGAAGATCTCCCAGCTTGGCTACTCCTGTTTCTACATCCACGCCAAGATGAGACAGGTCAGGGGAACGTGCTGCCTCCGTGATAGCAGTTTGCCAACCACATGTTTATGAGTGTAAAGTGTACAGGCAGTGCCACACATAAAACCATAAGCTTTATGTTAGTGGTTATCTTGCAAGATTTGAGTGTAGTAAGGAACATGCTCAATGTTCCCTCTGATTGGGTGTTAGGATTAATGCATGTATTCCATTTGCAGAGCAGATTTAAGTGTTGGTTTAAGTATTTATTCATCTTTGGTATTATGGTTGTGCTTCATTAAGCTCTCGGCTTGAAAATGCATAGCTTTACATGTTCAAGCACAGGCTGAGAGGAGCAGAATATCCCTCAGTCTATATGATGTATCAAGTCAAACACAACCAGAGGTAGAGGGAGAGTAAAAAAAACTCTGCTATGAACACAGCTCATTTTATCCTTGCTTTTAGAAAACAAAATGCTCTGCTTTAAACATGAGGCCTGTTTTAAAGCTTTACACATAAAAATGTACTCATTACATGTATTTTTACTTGTCCACTCAAGTTTGCTGTTAGTATTTAGCCCTGGTGTAGGTTTTGGGGTTCCAGTTGTGATTTGGCCTAAATGTCCTCTTCTGATTCTCCAGGAGCACCGCAATCGTGTGTTCCACGACTTTAGAAATGGCCTGTGCAGAAACCTCGTCTGCACTGGTACGTGTAATCAGCTACTTCAAAGAGTCTCCTCTCTGCACTCCCAAGAGCTGGATTGTAGAATATCTTTTACATCATTATGTGTAACCTATGTCCACAGATCTCTTTACCAGAGGCATTGACATTCAAGCTGTGAATGTTGTGATCAACTTTGACTTCCCCAAGCTGGGAGAGACGTATCTTCACCGCATCGGCAGATCCGGTACAGACCCCGCTAAAGGATGACTACTATAAAGTTGTTTAAATGCAAATCAGATACAGTTGCTCTTGAGATTTCCCCACAGACCTCACAGTGGTTTGTGATTTGACCTTCGTGGACTTTAGCCTGTGCTCTTGTTTGGAACAGCCGTTTGATGATCTGACCTTTGACATTGTCGTCCCTCACTGACCAGGCCGTTTTGGACACCTGGGTTTGGCCATCAACCTGATCACCTACGACGACCGCTTCAACCTGAAGGGCATCGAAGAGCAGCTGGGGACTGAGATAAAGCCCATCCCTGGCAGCATCGACAAGAGCCTGTATGTGGCAGAGTACCACAGCGAGAGCGGGGAGGATGGCAAGCTGTGAGCAGGAGAGGTGAGAACCTCAGCCAAACAGTCCCATTTAGAAAAGAAGAAGGGATGGGCAGTCTGTCATTTGTAACAGTGAATTATTGTTAAAGGATTGATGGATCAAAGTAATATCTTACGGCATCAGGATTTTCTTGGTCAACTCATACAGAGGTTGGTGTGACCCCCACCTTTGTTTTCTCTCCACAGATCAGTCGCACCCCACCCACCCCATCGCTCCTCCCCTTTTCGTTTACCCTTCCCTTCTGTGTCTTGGACTTTTTCAATACCTAGCTTCCGTCTGTCTTCCTTTTTGGGGGCCACCGCGAGGACCGTGTTTTGTGACGGACAAATGTTGAAAGAACTAGTTTCCCTTTTGGTAGGGCTCTTTGCTGTACCACTACATCAATACTGAAGACATCAAAAGCACTTTGGAGGAAAGGAGGGACCAAGTAGAACATGTATCAATGGAACTAGTGTGAGGATTCATAGCCACCAACGTCTGCAATGCCAGCACACCAAGACCCACATGTCATACCTTCACACTCACAGTTTTTGTTTGTTTCCTAGTTTTTAGCTATTTGAATCAAGTGCCTTAACAAGCAGCTGAACTTGTTCTAAAGTAATAACCCTTTCTCCTGATTCTCATCTAGCTCAAAAAACATACCACACTGCACTTTCATCCAAGTCCGACATTTTGTTTCACGTATCAGTATCCTTCCAATGAAGGAAAAACCACTTGCATTTTGGTCAGGCCATACACATTTGGATAGTGATAACCTGGAGTGGGTGGAATTATTGCCTGCTGGCGTGGCTGCATATGAGTCTTGACTTTGTGAAGAAGATAAATGGGGATTTTCCAAGAAGATACTGGATTAGAAAGACCTTTTTTTTTTCTTTTTCTTTTCTTTTTTTTATAAAGGTTCCAAGAGTCAGAGACTGACCACTTGTTGAAGAAGCATGTGCTTCTAAAGACCCAAACTCTTTCCTCCTCGTCTTTCAGTGTCGGAACAATATGAGCTGGTCAGAACTCCTGAGCAGCCCTTCTATACAGCAGAGTCATGAGGATTCCTCTTCCTGAGGGTGAAAAAAAGTGGATCAAAAGTCCTTTGTCCTGCTCAGCTTCACCTTCCTTACCGGGTGGCCACACTTTAACCTCCCAAGATGTGCTGCAAACACGTGGGGCGCACTGTACACTCTGTATATACTTTGTTTGATTTTTAAAGGTTTAAAAGATATGTTTTGAAAGGCTGGTTGATGATTGTTTGAGATTGTAGTTATCCAATCAGCACTGGCGCTTAGTTTCCTTAACTGCCATCCTCCTAACTGAAGAATACTGCAACATTGCCCCATGAATTAATTTATAATTCTCAAACGTGCCGAATTCATTTTGGATGTACCACAATTACATTTTGTTGTAGTTGGAATGCGTCACTGACGCTGATTTAGACACATTTAAGGCCCTTATAAATTCAACAGTGGGTGCAGTTACGGAAACCTGCACTTACATTTAGATTTAAATTATTACAATATTTTATTTTTTTCCTAAGTTTATGCTATATAGAAAGATGGCCCAATAAGCGTGTAGTTGAACACTATGATGGTATCGTTTTATTTCTGCACATCACCAGCCTTGGCTTGTTACTGACCTATGAGACACCCACCAGGATCCCTGGTCTAAGTGTGTGTAATTTATAAAAAGAAAATTTGTGTTGTAAAATGTCGTAGTGCTACTTGCTGCAGTGCAGTTGGTTTGACAGTAAGATAATTGCTGTTAATCAAGATGTTTAGCTGTTATGTTGGTCCGTGTGCTTTTGGCACTGGTACATTACTTTTGGAAGTGTTTGGGGGGGAAATCTGTTTTTCTCTCCCTAACAAGAATTGATAAAGATGTAATGTATCAAGGAAAACCATCTGACCCTAATGTAGCAGGAAAGAATCTTTGAGTGCATTGCAAGTCAAGGTGGCTTTTAAAAGCCACTTTCCACACAATGGTGCACAAAACAAATGGCAGAACAGGCTGCACTTAAGGATAGACTAGAGACATGGGGGTCAGGCATTTACACTGACTTGCACTGCTCACTCCACACAGGTCAGCCTAGATGGCAGAGTGGTGTGTTGGAGTTTTGTGCATATGGGTGGGATGGGTGGGCTGTAAAAGGGTGGTGGTAATGTTGGAGGGTGGGGTGACGTTTTACCAAAATGTTTAGTTAAATGACCAACACCAGGGCTTGAGAGTTTAAGTATTTTGAGTCCACTGGATCTCATTGGCTCATCGAAGTATGCAGGTGTATCATTTTAGCCCTTTGGTGAATGAAGGGTATGGGAGTGGGATTGCTAGTACTATTGGGATATCTTTGATTACTAAACTCCTTTTGAGGTACTGAACCCTTGTGACCATTGTTGTGGTTCCCTTATTAGGAGCCCTTTGCACCAGAAATGGTGAGATGCTCTACCAGGTTCAGTTCTATGCAATGAGAGCAATTGCAAATATCCTATTTCTAGGACAAACCTACTTTTTGCCACCTGTAGAAAGTTTGAATAGGGTTGACCTCAGGAATCCTCATCTCTCATTGTTTAGGACTGGAACCTCTGTTCTCTTCTACTGTGGCCCCAGAAAACACATCTCATTGCAGGGTATTTTGAGGATTACATTTACTTTATCTTATACTTTTTATTTTTTGGGAAAAAATTGGGTGGGGGGATGGGCTAAAAGAGATGTGACTTTAGATCAGAGAACAGGGGTTTAAATCAAAGTACATTGGCAGCTGTCTTTCATCTTTTATTACTTTTGGATCACTGTGTGTAGCCATGGCTCTTCTTTTCAGCACAGAAGTATCTTGTCATTTGGGGAGTGTTGTGTGCTGCTTTGATGGGCTGTGGTCCCATTGGACAGTGGAGGGTTTTGTATCTTGAAGAATGAGACAAGGAGCATCTTGCCATACATTTGGCCTTTTCTGATTGGTTTATAAAGGAAATTGTCTCATTCGTCAGGTAATTGTTTTAGGGAGAGGGAGGTTTATTTTTAATTTTGCTGCCCTGATGCATAATTCCTGGACTCGATACTTGAAACAAACTAGTTTTAACATTGGCTGGTAAAATCACTTGTTAATGTTACTGGATTGTTCCTCCAGGAATAATGCATCAGTTCAACTTAACTGGGAAGGTGGCCTTTGGGCATTAATTGGGATAAAAATAAACTTGGAATATCTATTAAGGTTCTGGGTTAGAAAATCTTATGTCATAAAACTGTGCCCTTAAATTTGGACTTTGTTTCCCCACTTTAAAAAAAGCTGAAGAAAAGATTTTCAGTTTAAAAGACCTTGTCAAGAAAACCAAATTTAAGTGAAATACTGCTAAGAATTGTTTATTCTTTGGAAATCTGGCATATTTAATTGGCCTTTCCTCAGTGAAGCTTGTTTTTAAGTGGGGTTTGTGTTGCAAAAATGTCATGGTTGTTATCAGAAATGAAGGAATGTTTTTGTTTGAAAAATAAAGCTCACTGAAATCCCTTTTGCTTCTGTTGAAATTCTAATCTCAGCAAAAACACGACCAGTCCACTGCTCACTAGATGGCAGTGTGTTGCCATTGACCAATACAGTGAGCAGGCTTTTTATACATTTGGAACAGTTAGTTCTCCAAATGTGGCTGGGCGAATTATCGTCGCACCATATTTGTTTATAATTTGCACTTTGATCTGAACTGAATGGAGTGACAACTGCTATAAATATTACCACAGAGGAAATTTGTTTCAGTCTGCGACAGACGCAGCCGACCATGGCCTTCCCAGGAGTGTGGAGCTTCTTTGTTGTGATACTTGTTCACTGTGTAAAAAGTGGTCGTCCACCACCTTGTGACAGGTAAGAAGAGGGCAATGTGTTGACACCATTTTTAGGGACTGTTGCTCATTCAAACTCAATTAGTATTTCATGGAAATGAATCCAAGAAGCTGTCTGTATGCACATGCATATTTTAAGTGGCTTTAATTGTAACACATAACCCTAATCAACTAGCATGGAGGACAATAGACTTGAGGAATTTGACTCTTGCTCTGTGTTCCCATAAAATAATCTTTGTTACAAGCCTGAGCCTTGGCCTGAAAGATACTGCCCAGTTAGTGGTTTATTGCCCATTGAGAGCCAGAGTATATCCCTAGGGAATTAAAGTACTCCTATTTTAGCTTTTTTGTCAGTGAAACATATTTCCAAGGTATTGGAATGTTTTAGACAAAGAAAATTCCGATGCTATTTGTCTCTTTCATACTTGCCTCATATCTGTCCACTCAAAAGTCAGAGTTTAATTTGTCAGTGGCAGTGTTATTTGGACTGTGAAATACTTTGAGGCTCCAGTCAACAACGTAGCAGTTGTTGTTTACAATAAGAATTCCTCATTCAGTTGGCTGTGCACATTTCAAAAATGCAAATGAGGACTATACATCAAGACTAATATCACCCAAAAATAATTTTACCATCTAATTAAAATGTGATAAATGTTTTCCTTAATCTTTTGGGGTAGTGAGTAGTGCCAATTAGTCTGACCAGGTAAAACACAATGCTATAAAATAAGTTGTAAATGTTTTTTTTTTTTAATAAACTGACCTTTTTCTCTTCAGTGAAATATACTGCACAGGGGATGTACTGCGGCAGGTACAAATGGCAAAATTGTTTGACGATGACAAGTACTTTGTGGATATGAAGATGAGAGTATCTCCTGGTAAGTCTAGCCGGGAGAGATGTTGACCTGTGCATGAGCATATATAATATATTTTCCAAACAATATAAACCCCTTAGGCTAGTTTCAGGTCAAGTCGCTCCCTGCCTGTAGCTTTGGCATCTTTTAATGGGCCGTCTGTGTCTTTCAGACATTGTCCTGTTGGCTTTTCATAATCTTACTCAAAAGGCTCCGAATATGACTGTAGTGCCCTCAAAACTACGAGAGTTCCTTATAATGTATTTTGAAGAACCAGGAAAAGAGTTTGAGCCATGGAATCCACCAGACTGGCATGAGAAGTGAGAGCCTATTACTGTTATTGATTTAAATTTTCAGCTATTGCTGACAATGTAAAGTTCAGCAATGATGTGGAAATAATGGAGAGTAGGCCTACTGTCAATATGTGAGCTGGTTTGTTATGCAGGGCACAGTTTCTGGACAAAGTAGCAGACAAGAAACTGCATGACTGGGCAAAAAAGTTGCATCAGCTGTGGAAGTCTCTTGGACGAAAGGTGAAAGCATACTTACACCAGTTTGGGATCAGGCTTTACAGTGGCATTTTCTTTGTTTGTTGGAATGTCTGTTGGAAGTGCTTGAGACTTAATTTCCTCTAATTCAGTGTTGAGAGTGCTGAAACAAACATCCACCAATTAATCAAGTGTAAATCTACACTGACAACTCTGTTCCCAGATCCGCCCTGATGTAAGGGATCACCCCGAGCTGTACTCCCAGATCTACACCCCCCACCCTGTCATTGTGCCAGGAGGCCGCTTCAGGGAGCTCTACTACTGGTGAGTGATGCTGCCAATTCCTGCTGCTCCCTGTCTGGATGGAAAGTCACTGTGGGTTAGAGTCGGGACAGAGACAGCATCTCCATCATCCATCTCCCCATGCAGGCGGCAACTTGAGCTTCTCCGTTTCACACAGGGATTCCTACTGGGTGATCAATGGCCTACTTCTGTCTGGGATGATAGACACAGCCCGGGGTATGATCCAAAACTTCGCCTACCTCGTCAACAGGTAAGCCCAGTTTGCACTAGCTCTGATCGCTCGTCATCTCTCTTTAGCATCATACAGCTGACAACAGCAGGTTGCGGCAGACTTACCTTGAATATTAAGTCACTCAGAAAACTGATGATGCGTGCACTGGTGATTTTGTGTGGTAAGCTGGTGTCTAGCATTTATTACCTTTTCATCACCTCACCTGTTTTTTTTGCAGATATGGTTTTATTCCAAATGGTGGGAGGATTTATTATGAGCGCCGCAGCCAGCCTCCTTTCTTTTGTCTCATGGTCGAGAGTTACTATCAAGCCACGAAGAATGACAGTTTCCTCAGGTATAAAAACATTTCCTCAATAAACCGTTACATTGCTAATAGTGCAGAGACCTTAAAAAAAGAAATATATTGTTGATCATCCCAAGCCAACCAGTGTTTATCCCAAACTCTTTGTCTTTGCAGAACAGTCATGCCAGCTTTGGATCAGGAGTACCGCTTCTGGATGCAGAATCGTTCTGTCACAGTTGAAACCAATGGGAAAAAGCATGTTCTTAACCGGTTTAATGTGCTGGTAGACCTACCAAGGTATAATCCTACCAACATCATCACAATGGGGGGGAAAAAAACTATTTTATAATAAAGCCTTACTTAGTATTGAATGTACTGTGTCTTCTGTCCTACAGACCCGAGTCCTACTCAGATGATATTGAGCTGGCTGCAGGTCTTACAGAAGGTAATGTTGAAAGCTCTTTGCTTGTTAAGCTATTCGTCCTCGTGTCTGTGGATGCTGAGGCTTGTCTCTCTGTTCCCTGCACTGTATCCCAAGATGCTGAGGAGAGGCTGTTCGCAGAACTGAACACAGGTGCCGAGTCTGGCTGGGATTTCTCTCACCGCTGGTACATAGACAGCCACGGAAATAACAACGGCTCCCTCAGAGACATCCAGACAAGCCAGATCCTCCCCGCGGACCTCAACGCTCTGCTCTATCGCAATGAGAGGACACTCGCCTCCTTTCACCACATACTGGGTGAGGATGGAGAACATAAACCAATTTAAAAAATCAATAAAAACGTATCTGGGAATTATATGTAAAGTAATTACTGCTGGTTTGGCAACTGTACTTTTGGAGTACGAATGTCACTAAGAACCCCATTTCCGGTCATTGACTGTAGAAGACAATATTGATTACCCATTGTAAGAATGGGTTCTTATGTACCTGTTCTCCCAGGGGATTCTTCTACAGCTGCACAGTATAACCTCGCTGCAGAAAGAAGGGTGGAGGCTGTCGAGGCTTTGCTTTGGAATGAAGAGAAAGGAGCATGGTTTGACTATAATTTGAGGACAAACTCGACTCACACAGGCTTTTATGCTTCCAACCTGGCTCCTATTTGGGCGCAGTGCTACAAACAGCCTGCTATGGGAGACAAGGCTTTGCAGTACCTGAAGGTTGGGAGCTCACTATTTAAATTGCATATCATAAACATGTTCTTTAGGTTTCTTATCTGGAGTGCACCTTAGCACCTGCAGATGGGGCAAAAATCATTCAAAGGTCTTCATGTGTCAGTATTATCCTCATCTCAGTATCAGCGTTTTCTTGTTCCTCCCCCTCCCCCCCCCCCCCCCCACCCCCCCTCCCCCCCCATTTACACACACATCCAGGAGAGTGGTGCTTCTCTGTTTGCCAATGGAGTCCCCACATCACTGCAGGATAGTGGGCAGCAGTGGGACTACCCCAATGCCTGGCCCCCACTGCAGCATATGCTTATTGAGGGTAGCTGTCACAAATGCCATAGCAGTACACCAGAGACATGCACTTAATAATGAATAGCAAAATTGCTACATAGGTTTCATTTCATAGATTTTTATGAGAACCTGTATTTGTGCTTATACTGCCTGACAGCCTGATATTAAAAAGAGTTTATGGTTGGTGATACATGTTTCCTACAATTTTTACCCCCAGGTTTGTCAAAATTACCCTCTGTAGAAGCCAAAGAAATGGCTTTTGAGCTGGCCCAGAAGTGGATCAAAACCAATTGGGTAGCTTACGACAAGTATGAGGCCATGTTTGAGAAGGTGATTTTTCCCTTAAGTGTTACTTAACGAGCAAGCTGTGTGTTAATCCAGTGTTAAATCCCCAGTAGTCTAAACGCAAGATCTGTTGAAGCAAATTATGCCATTAAGTAGCTTTATGAAGGTTACAATGATATTGCTAGGTAAATGTTGCTGCACTATGATTAACACAGCAGGCCGACCAACTCTGTGATTTTCTCATTGGCAGTATGACGTCAATGGGGATGGCAAGCCTGGTGGAGGTGGGGAATATGAGGTTCAGGTATGGCTCCACTGAGAACCACTCATTTAAAGTGTAAAGTGTAAAAAAAACAAAAACATCAACTGTATTTTTATTGGTTGAAACCTTGGCCCTGGGTATTTGTTTTGTTTTTGTAGCTTGGATTTGGCTGGACCAATGGGGTGGCACTGCAGCTGCTGGACCAGTATGGGGATCGTCTCACTATAGGAAGTGGTTTCACAGCTTTGTCTTCTAACTTCACATGGCTGTTGTCTCTGCTCTTCTGTGCCTGGCTCATAGTACACTGAAGCACAACTGTGTGGGAAGAGAGAAGGTTGATTGGAGGTGGGTGACACAGTGCAAGAATATCTCACGCATTGCACCTCATTCTGCACTGTGCCTCATCCGGCACCTTTAATGCTGGGATGTAATCTGGCCTGGAGCCCTCAATCAGAAACCTAGTCCCTTTAGAGGGCAGATTAAGGCTGAGAGACTTAGAAAAGATTTCAACTTTTTACTTTCAGCCACGGATTCGATATTGTGCCTTATTTCTAGTATTATTATTTTTTCAGAATGTGATTTAAGATGAATTTCCTTCCAGGATTCCTTTTGATGAATGTTTTAGCATACTTCACAGCATCTGCACTGGGGTTAATGATTTCTGAACTGTACAGTGAAGAGATGAAGATCACTGAAGCAATGTATTTCCCTTCCTAACGAAGTGTCTCTGCTGCATTACTTCACAGGATTATCCTGCCTGCTGATATTGAACTGACATTACAAACAGTAATTCACTTAATCCAATTACCCAGTTTATTGCCCTACTGCAGCATAGATCCTAGTGTGTTTTGGCATTTCAATACAAACGGCGAGTAAGATGTTGAACTGTTTATTTGAGACCATGTGCTGATTGGTTGAAACGCACTGATATCATTAAAAAAAAAATGGAAATAAACCAATTACCTGAGTAGAATGTGCCCAATAAATTCTTAAATTAAAGCTGCATGGATCATTAATTGGGGCCCAAGCCAGTTTCTGTGTTTAAAATCATTAGTAGTCTTTATAGAGCTAAGCTGCCTCTATAGTGGCATCTTATAAGATATATTGGTCAGATCTAGACAGTGTAGGAAGCATTTGGGAGGTTTAGAATTGATTGCATTTATTTTCGGGTAAACATTGTAGCTCCTCAGTTCAAATAGGACATCCATCTTGCATTGAATTCTGTCCAGGAAGTATATGCCAATCTTCAGAGATAGCAAGCAGAGATTGTGCTTTTTATAACATGGTTATTGCCCATATGGTTCCAAAATATACTTTAAATAGTATTTGCAAAACCCATGCTTAATTGATATTCAATGCACGGGTGAACATGAAAAATGTCTTGATTTTGTTCTGACACCATATGCCATACAGGTTTTATAACTCTGTTGAAGTTCTGGAGTTCACTTTACTAGTGAATTCCAAACTGATTTTTATTTACCACTTGAGTGTAAAACATTAAATGGAGACGATATATGGAGACCAGGGGAGTATTCCAGAAAGCAGGTTATGAGACAAATCCGGGTAAGTTAACTCTCCAGCTGACACCCAGTGTTGTAGCAACATTGCCAGCAGGTTGCTGCAACATTGTGTGTCAGCTGGTCCTGGAGAGTTCATTTTAACCTTTTTTGTTGCATAACCTGCTTTCTGGAATACCCCCCAGGAGGTTAGGAAGAGTTTGTCTCCTAGAAAAAAAATGCCAACCTGCCCAGGGACCTCTAGAGAAGATGGGCACGCACTCACTGGAACACTGCTCCTGAGCTTGAACATACTAAACAGATTGACTGTGCTAACATGAAAAGGCCAGTGGGTGCAGTGGTCCATGCAAACCCAAAGATCCCATTCTTCAGATGTGCTGCTGTGGGCTTAGCGTGTCCACAGCCTTGTAGCAATGGCCCCTCCCACCTGATGTTGGGGCACTCTGACAGAAATAGCTGTGTTGGTTCTGCAGATTTTCGGAAAATGGGGGAGTCAGCCAGTAATCGTTATGTTTTCAGAATTTGTTGTCAGCAGTAACTCAAGTAGAACCTACTTTTAATAACTCAAAAACTCCAATATGTCATTGAAGCAGAAATGTGTAGCTTGGATGAGCTTGTCGTGCTGTGAAGTGGTAAAGGGTTGTGTAATGAGTTCTAAGATTGGGATGAGGTGAACACTCAATGTAAAAACAGTTAGAGCAAAATCCTGCCATGGACGGGTTAGACTAGGAATTTAATAGGCAGCAGTGACAAGTATCACATCACAAACACTACAGTATGTAATGCATGCAAAGGTCATGATCCCTTTTACTTGAGAAATTGATCTACATAAGCATAAGCAGGCCCATTTCTCTTCTCTTACCTTAATGTAATTCTAATCCCCCTTGAAATTGTACAAGAAGATATCCCCACAAGTTGTAATGTTCCTTGTTTAATATTCTTTAGGGGGACTTCTATTCCCTACAATAATAGTTAATCAACCCCTCCCCCCCCCCCCCCCACATACACACACGCTTTACATTTCCCTCTCTCCTTTCTCTTTCATACACTTTATAGCACCTAAAACAGTTTGGCTTAGGGCTGAGCTTGGCTAGGCAATGCAAGAGGTGGGGTTCAGCTTCCACTGCTCAACTGGTTGGAACCCTGCTAGCATCAGTTACTGAGATATTCGTTGCACTCTTGGATGATATATGGCAAAGCCACAGAAGCACATTGAAAATAAGCTTAGACTGTTAGGAGAGGAACTGAAGAAAGGAGCAGCACCAAGACTTTCTGTACCAGTGGACCTATTTGCTACAAATGAAAAATTTGAAAAGCACTTCAAGCACCATTGGTTACTTACATTACTTTAAAATTGGACTCATTGTCCAACCCACCCTGTCATGAATAACAGGTCCCCAGGAGACAAAAAGAGGTACAAAAGGGAAGCATCTTTTCCAGATCAATAGACAGTGGTTGAGACTGATAGTGTTAAAAACTCTTTCCACTTCCCTTCCAGTCTGAGTCACTTGGCCTTACATGCATGTTGCAATTATGAATTTCTTCTATTGGGTAATGAAGAAAGAACGGATGAGAGTGCTGATGATGATGTGGCCGATCTCAACCCCTTTTTAGCGACTGTCACAAAGATAAAAGCTAGTAAGGTAAAAGGGGATGTAAAAGGATCTTCACAGTTCACCTTGGTTGTGGAGGTACGGCTGTAGACCGAGAACCTCCATGATTTATTAACTGTCCCAGGCTCTGGTCCGCCTGGTGCACGCAACACACATCACAGAGTCCGTTCATTACCCAGAGGGTGGTCTTGCTGCAGGAAATCTGGCTGCTCTGAAGGGATAATCCCCTGCCTCCCGAGGGCCACCCCAGCAGATGCCAAGAAGCAGCCAACCAGCTAGCCAGACGGCCAGCCAGCTACAGGACGGTACATGTCCGTCGGATGGCAGATCAGACCGTGCGACAGCTCCTTAGCAAACACACCCTCTTATCAATCTCCTTTTTCAATCTTATCTGATCAATAGCTCATACCGTAAGGATCATTCATGGCACATGAGATTTTCCTAATTATGAAACTTCCCTATTATAAAAAGTATAAATTGTTTGAACAGTCGACCTGCTTCTTGACTTCTTAAACCGGAAAGATTGGATAACTAGAGACATTATCCTGGGAGATATGAGATGGCTCAGGGTTATTGATCTGGCACAGTGAAGTTATCAGGGTTTTTTCACTAATCCATAACTTAGATGATTCATTTCTGTACAGTATCTACTGCTCAAAAGGAGATTTCAAAACCCAATTTATACTTAGCCAAGGAAAGCCAGAATATTTCCTCAACTGCTGTATGCGAGCAGAGCTCATAACTTTGGAAGTAAGCAATAAATCAATAGAATACTTGACCAACATAAAAAATACATAAAAATAATATTAAACTTGACCTATTATGATCGTGTATATTGTATAAGGTTGCAGCATATTGCAAAAACTGGTGACTTAACTCTCAAAAGTTTTAAGTGCATCTATTGATACAGTCCACTAGAACTTGTCAAGAGCATGAGTTATTACAGTGCACATGTTTTGTGCACATATATTTTTAACATATTTTAACATATATCTTTCAAAACTTTCACACATACAGTGAAAGGAGAGGAAATGAGAGAGGAGGACCTTTTTTACTTTTTTCGCAACTTTTATCAGAAATATTTTTTTCAACCTTTCAAAACTTTCAACAAAATTGTTAAACCTTTTTTCAAAATTATTTTTTTTTACATTTCAAAACTCCCACCCCCCCCCCACACGAGAAGTGAAAGGAGAGTAGAAGAGAGAGGAGGAAAGGGGAGAGGAGAACAGAGAAGGCTAGAGCAGAGTGCATGCCCTAGTCTAGAGTATCGTAGAGACCTCATTAAGTACTCATAATTCTTTTTTTCCAACATTTCAAAACTGTTTTAAAAAAAACACGACACAAACAAGTGTTTTTTTCACAAACTTTTTTTCGAAAATAATTTTTGTGTTTCATATGTGTCTGTGAACATTTCACATATGTGAATGTGTGTGTGTGAATGTAGCATATGTGAATGTGTGTGTGTGAACGTTTCATATGTGAATGTGTATGTGTTTCATATGTGTTTGTGTAAGGACAGTCTGAATGATTTCCTAAACGGCCCCTAATATAGTGTCCTCTGACCTGTTTAACATAGAGTCTGGGCCTCACCAGTGCTTCAGGCTGTGTTGACCTTTGTTTGGCATCATTTGTTAATATCCTCTTATCTGTATGTGCCAACAAATGGTGATCTCTCCATTATCTCTCATTTCATTTCATGTTTTAGGGTGCTTCACGATCCACTTACATACATTTACACTGTGCTAAACAATTGCTCTGTTGAAAACCCCATTATTACTTTCATTTGTTGAGCACTGACATACAACTGCATGCTATCTGAATCATTTCTCCACCCTACTGCACCTGCCAGTGTTGTCACACCCCACCACACCACTGTGGGGTAGTAGAGATCCTTGTTTTCCTGTGTGACAGGCATGCCTTTCGTTCCCAGTCAAGTTGTTTTTATCAGGTGGTGACCACATCAATGTGGAAGCCATTGGCACCTGTCCCCATCTGCAGCATGCTGAAACGTCCTGTAACCTTTTGTCTGACATTTACATGGCACTTCAAGTGAAAAAAGTTGTTTTCCGTCTTGTGTTCCCTCACTATATTTTTATTTCATTGAATGTGTTCATATTGTGCTGCAGTAAAGCAAGGTGCCCTTAACAAGGGGATTTATGCATCCTTCCACACTGGAAATTGACCACACAGACCAACTGTAGTGGCCTGGTACTCAAATCAATACTCTCCCAGAAATATATGAGACAGTAGTCAGACTCCGTAGTGTCGAGCAGTCGCAAGAAATCTTGCACCTAGAGGACCCACTGTGGGATGAGCATGCTTAGCGCTCACATACTTCCAGTGCCCAGTCATTCAGAGATAAAAATAGAGCGTTGTGTTTACCCAGATGGCTGCTGTGTAATAGCAGGACACAGTGTGACGCAGACGTCAGAGAGACATGCACAAACTAAGGACAACTGCATGGGAGCTCCGCTGTGAAACACGCAAACAAGCCAGTCTCAGAGACGCACAATGAGACAGGCTGAAAACAGGGGGGGAGGGGGATGTTTGTTGGGTAGACCGAGGCAGGGGAGGGGAGGAGAGAACGAGACGAAGGCTCTGCTTATCACTGCTGCACAGATGGCGCAGCAGATGAGATGGGAGGGATAGGTACGGTGATAAGGAGGGAGAGCAAGACGGAGAGGGAGGAAGAGAGCAGTGGCAGGTGAGCACATGTGTGACAGTGTACATACGGAGGAACGCATCGGAGTACCCTCCATGGAAAACGCTCTAATATTTATGGTGCAGGGGTGGTCGGAAACTTATCTTTCTTCTCCCAATTCAGCAGTAAGAAAAATGGTAGCGGAGCTTGCTTTGAAATATTAATCCTATTGCGGAGGGAGGGAGGGAGGGAGGGAGCGAGAGAGGGAGGGAGTTTTGGTGCTGAAGGTAAGAAGGAGTGAGGCACATATGGTTCCCTGAGGGAAGGAACTCTGGGTTCACACTCCCACAGACGAGAGGGGAGAACACGGGGGGGAAGGAAAGGGAGGGAAGTGGAAATGTTGGGAGGAGGATTCTGGGTTGCTTATGAGACAGCATTCCTTATAGTCTGTCTGTAGATAGAACAGGCCAGTCTTGTTGCTACGGAAGCTGTTGTAGAAGACTTGATCGTGGTCCATTCTCTCTGACATTGACAAGTTTAACATCATTCAAAACATAGACATTTCCTCAACATTGAAAGACAACAAAGGATTTTAGATTTACCCCCTCCTCCTCCCCATAACTCATGGACCCATCTCTGTCAGAACTACATGTAACCAATCAGCTAAGCCAAAAAATGCTACACAGGAACAGTAGATGGGCCTCTTTGGTGTGTGATGAAGACTAAGAGAAAATGTATTCAGGTTGCTGTCTCAGGAGCTGCATCACATTAATTGTAAAATCTTGGTGTGCAGGATGAGAGAGAGACAGGACATGAGTTTACTGGGATTCGTATCAACATTTTCATAATTTAGCAACCGGATTGAGCCAAAGCTGTGCTTACCTAATGGGCTTTAGCAAACCGTGTTTCGACTACAGTCTTTACAAGAGGGTGAGAAGGTGCTATGATGTAGTCCTCATGCAGACACTTTTATCCAAAAAGACGAATTGGGGGCAGGATTTGAATCTGGGGCCTCTTGATCTACAGTCAGATGCTTTACTTCTGAGTTATAACCATTACCCCTTCTGAGCTGTACCCATAAAAAGTTGCAGACATATCATTACAAGCAGATACAGTACCTGTATATCCGGTTAAACAATTCTCTCCCTCTCCTTTCGTCTTGAACTCATTGGGTTTTGGCGATATCACATCCGCGTGATTACTTTAATCATCTTGAGTCTCAACAGCCTGTGACAGTCTGCGAAGTGTAGGAGCACAATGCCAAATTACATGGATTAAATGTGGTACTCATGTTCTAACTAAAGGAATCCTCCACCAGCCTGCCACAGCTGCAGGGGGAGAGAATGGAAATGGCCTCCCAGGTGCTGTACCAGCAGATGGGGCTCAGGATGCAACGGGAACATTCCCTGGGTGCTGGCTCTGCCTTTGAAACATACCCGAGCAGAAAGAATCTCACTTGCTGTGTTTGAGAGGGGAGCTTCAGGGAGGGACAGATGCTCTGATACTCCAGCGGGGGAGCGCTGCGGGGCCTCTACTGGCTTCTTTCTGCCCGGCAGGGAGACCTGGAGACAGCCACACCTCCGCACAGCTCTGCAGGGGGGATCTGGGAACACATGAAGAGCCTCTGTGTTGGTTGGGTCACGCCGCTGCACACGGCAGGGGGAAATGTGATCACAGGCTGCACTGATTTGTTGAGTGGGCACACCAATCACGTCATTGGAATAGGAACAAATGGGTTCTTTGTGGAGGCCAGGGAGACTCGATTACTCACTGTGTCTTTTCACCCTGTAATAATTACATCATGTTGGTCTCAATTCCTTTCCCTGAATTAGACAGCTTGGAGTTTATAGAGATAATTACACATTCGAACAAGTGCCGAATGAGAGTGGGGTGCCAAGTTATGGTTGTGGTTACTTATGTGTTCTACGTGTTATTTTAGAACCCCTTTGCCACCATTCAAAAAGGCGAGGTAAAGTGGTACTCAGTGTTCCACTGTAAGCCCTTAAAGGATAGATCTCTGCCCAGGAGAGTGGAGAGTACAGGGCTGGGATGGGTGGCAGTGGGGGGGGGGGGGGGGGGGGGGGGGGGTTGGTCCAGTGGAAGAGGTTTCTGAAACATGGGGCACCCTGGCCTTGGAGAAGATATTCTGAAGAGGCCTTGGCTGAGACATCTAAGTTTATCACTCTTAATGAGAGACTCTGCAGTAGGCCACACTCCATTACACATGAGCCAGATGATAAATGACACCTCCTTCCACCACTCTCTGACCCCAGAGGCTGCTTAATTCATCAGAGCCAGGACATGGCCACCATGCAGCAGCCTGTTAAACATTGGCCTGACTGAGCAAGCCTGCCTGGACAGAGCCTTGCTCCTCTCCTCACCTTCTCACTCCCACACACAGTTGTTTGATTATCTTTCCAGCTTCCTGCCCTCCCTTCTTCTCTGCAGACTGTGGGCATAAACACAAGAGTGTAGCACTAAAGGAGGTCTCCTTTATTCCCACAGGGACTGTTGCCTGCACTAACAGCAGTTTGGATGGGAAACAAGCAGGTTTGTTAATCAGGATAGGAAATGAATAATTGAGAGGAACAGATTAGGGGGTGGAGAATAGTGGAATGTGTTGCTGGGCAGGTGGAGTCCCCTGTAGACAGATACTGGTTGTAGAAGACTGTGGAGGCTTGAGACCGGAACCTTCCTTCCACTAGCTGTAATTTATATTGCGGATGTGGAGGGATAAGTTAGTCTGACTCTGACAGCATATGTTTGTACCCTTGATGCTTCCAAATAAATTGTTTTAGTGAGGGTTAACACTCTGACCATACATGTAATGGTCTAAATCTTAAAAACTGTTGATACCTGACAAATCAATGTCTTTTCCAATCACCTTGGATCAATTCTTTAGGGTGGACTCTGCATACGGAATGCATTCTGTAACTGCATGTAAGATCCTTGCAGACAAGTATGAGGACAGCTTCAAATGACATTCTTTGAAGTATTTTCCTACCCTTTCAACCAGAGACCAATTTGAATGTGTCCTTTGATGATAAACCAAAGGTATAATATTCAATTCAAATAACAGGCTGGATAATTGTTGTACTGAAACAAGATACGATTCTATGATTGATAATAACTCTCACTTGCAAATCTATGTAATTGAGCTGGAAATGCATGATACTCTCTAACTAACTGCTGATAAAGATTTTAAAAGGTATTTTGTTCTGTATTCAAATGGAAAAATAATCAAAATATCAACTGACTCTATTCATCAGCCGAAACTGCGTTTGGAAAATGTTCTTTGCAGGTATCCCAACAGGGTGTCTAATCTCATTATATTTACTGAGGTTTTGATGTACACACATTCCCCCTGTTACATTGTTACATGGTTCCTAACTGAGGAAGACAGGGTTTCACTGCTTTGCAGTTTGTCCCGTTCTTTGATGTTGTCCGTCTTTGTTATGCTATATACATATCTCTGTACTCAAACCCGACAGGCTCGCCCACCACTCCTCACTGTCCTGGGCTGTGGTGCTTTGACATTGATGGGGGCAAATGGCTGTACTATATGTCTCGTTCCTCAGCAACACGTACATCAGAAGTGACAGCCACACAGAATGGAGAGCCAAGTGGAAACCTACGCATTTCATTTTCCGAATTTTACTTAGAGAACTGAACTCGTTTGTCATTGAAATTTAAATGTAACTCCTGCCGGGGAAAGGTCACCCAGACGAGACTAAAATACCGGAGCCGGAAGCCGCGAACTGGGGCTGCATTTTAAATGGAACTCCATTAAGAGATGGAGAGTGGTGTTCATTACTCACACCACACATATCTACCCTAGTGGAAGGTGATGCCCACACGCACGTACACACGCAGTCAAAGACGTCCACAGATCCTTTTTCATACACAAACGCATAGCTACACACCTGTGCACACACCGACACACACACACACACCGACACACACACACACACACACAGGTGCACACATACAGCTTTTGAATGTGAAGACAGAGAAAAAGAGAGAGTCAGAAAGAAAGATTGGATGCTTTTTCAATGTACTCAGCGTGCTGCTGCACTGGCCACATTTGAGCTGAGGTGTTGACAGAGTTTTGTGTCCCAGCCCCAGTGTGGCCGTCTGGATCCACACAGCCCAGCCTTGAACGTAGTAGACAGAGCACAGCCCAGCCGGTCAGAAGCAGCTCGGCATGCACAGCCCTCCTGGCATCCCTGGTTTGTCTCATGTGCTCTCTGCATGCTGAGCATCTTCCAATCTGGCCGCGAGCGATGGGGGCGACTGTCGCACTCCATGTCAGCTTTCCTCAGGATTGTCAGAAGTCCTCTGTCAAATCCCCCTGCTGGCTGGCCCTGCAGGCTCCAAGGAAATTAACCAGGAGATGAGATGAGCTGGAGAGGAACACTGGAAAGAACATTTTCTGTTTATGCTGCAGCAGTATTACTTTTTCATGAAAGACATTGTGATCCCTGCCAGCGGTCATTTGGGTTTGGGGTCTTTCAGGCCAGCTGAAGAACATCAAAAATGAAAATGGCCTTTTCAGAGAAGTTGGCAGCCGACCAGCAGTTCTCTTGGTTTCTGGGTTGTACTTTTCAATAAGCTGGCCTTAAAGAGGACTTATAATACCACTGCTGACCCGATCTCTATAATGTATGAGCATTAAAGATGTGATAGCATAATTGTGTAGCAGTATGATGACGCCAAAGATATTATATTCAAGATTATATCAATGTCACTTACATTTAAAACTGATGTAATATACAAGACAAAAGTGAGGAAAAAAAAAAAACGAATAATAATAATAATAGAAATCTTTATAGCCTGCCTTTCACATCATCCATCAGGATCTGACTCGGAGCTGCAGGCCTTATTATTTCCATTCCCTTGGTACATTATGGATCACTGTATGAAATGTAGCAAATACTTTAAAACATCTGAATCACCCAATGGACATGTCAATGGCAAACTAAAAGTAAGAACTAAAATGAAATAGTTTCTGCCTAACTTCCATGGCCAAGCAGCACATGAGAGGGAAGAGAGAATACAAACAGTACGATACTGAACTGCTATTCTCTCCTATAAAAGCAGGAAAGATCTATTTACGATTGAAAATATATATATACTGCTAATGAATCTGGACAAAATTCAATCAACAATCATATAAGAGTGTGTCAGCAGTTCCTAGTTTTTTGGGCCCATCCCATCCACATCTTTCTGCCACCCATCACAAGGTTTCAAAAAAAAGTCTGGATGCAACACTGGCAATAATATATCTTGTGCTTGACTTTAATTTGAAGCTAATAAGAGGTCCTTTTCCCCCTGATCATGATGAAAAGGATGTGTGAGGAAGTGGAAGAAATGGGTTTGATCTGCAGTCTTGGAAAAGCCCCAGAAGTCCTTGGGGGCTTACTGCCTCTTAAAAGGTGCTCGTATCCTGAAGGGAGGATTCTCTTGATGCCCTCTGTGTCTTTCTCCTCTCTCTCGACTTGTTTCAATCTCTTCATCTTCCTGTCCTACCACTTCCCAACTACTCAACATCTGTTATGATTGACAGACCCTCATTTAGGTTGCTTGATCTATCTATGATTAAACCACCCTTACTCAGCCACCCACCCACGCCTCCACTCTATGCTACACCCCATCGTTAGCACTCAGAACCAAGAAGACCCCTTTTGGTTCAAAAGTTCCCTTCTACTTGCAGAGAATGGCTTGCAGCAGGCTGAGATTTACCACAGTGAAGAGGACTTTCCGAAAACCTGCTGTGCGTGTGGGTTTCAATGAGGACTTCTAATGTGCTTTCCCACTTCACACCTCTGCACTGTAACAGCCTCTTCTATGCTACAATGGCATCATTAGTCTCCAGATACCTTAAGATCTGCATTCTGGGACTGTGTCGAGTTGTTTTCTACCTGTGTTTCCTGTGACAACTCCTTGGACAAATCTCCCATTAGCCTGTGTGACAGATTACGAGCACAACATGACATCTAATTTATTGTTTGGCACAAAACAACTGTTGATGCCTTGAATTTGCCAAAGCTCTCTCAAATGAGCATGATGATGAGATCCATGTGCAAAGTGTTCTGTTTGAGGTCTCACACAATGTCCAGGCTGGAGGCCTGTTAAATCGTAGGCAGACAATTCTTCGGCGTCTCCAAATTGAGTCAGCCACAAAATTAAATTGCCTTATTCAGAACAAAACATCAAATCAAATGAGCAGAGACAATCTCGTCTCCCATTGAAGAAGCTGATCAGGGCAAGTCAGGGAATTGTCTCGCTTGTCTGCGAAAGGCTTAATGTTCTCGAGGATTAACTGGGTCTCAACCATTACTCAGCTGTATTGATGTATTCATCCTTTCAACCACCCAACGTTTATAAATATTCACTATACGGAGGTTCCTCATCAGATAAGGAGGCTGAAAATAAGTGGACACATCTAAAACTGTCCATTGGCCAATTCCAAACATGTACCGTTAGTCTAACAGTAATTTGGCTACACATAAGGCCGTATATGTTCTTCCTTTTTCATGTTCTCTAGCATTTGCATCAGTGC
This sequence comes from Hypomesus transpacificus, assembly GCF_021917145.1. NCBI lineage: Eukaryota > Metazoa > Chordata > Actinopteri > Osmeriformes > Osmeridae > Hypomesus > Hypomesus transpacificus. The sequence continues at coordinate 14,862,795 of NC_061074.1, read as the reverse complement.
ATTCTCTGCTTCAAAACAGGACACAGCAGCAGTTAGCAAAAAACGAACATCAACATGCTTTTCAATGTTCTGTGGAGCAGCCAGTGGCTAGGCCTATCTGGCATGGTTGATTAGTTTTCCATCTTAATTGGTACTGTACGATGAAGGACAAATTTAATATGGTCGCCTCTCCACCACCTGAGAGACTGGGTATTTCTATTTGTGCTTTCTCTCTAAAAACATCAAATGTGCTGCAGCACATTGAGCACATTCTCTGTTGACACTATCAGTGCCTGACCGCAGTGTATGCAAGGTGTTGAAGGGAAGTATTCTTTCAGCAAAATATAAATATATTACCAGTCACAAATGTCCTGCATTCAGCAGTCCAATATGATGTGCCAAGATATGGTGAAACTCGAAAACACAATTTTAAAACTGAGAAGCTATATTTCTTACTTAGATGTGAATGACACAATTTTGCAGTTGACATTATTTCCTGTTGGGATGTCAATCAGTGATCAGAGTCACGCGTGGTCATTCATACACCATAAACGGTAATGTACATCAACACACAGTATGGTTAACTGTCTGAGAAACCCTTTTTTCCAGACAACTGAACTTTGAGCTTCCTTCATACTCTGACAGGTTTGAGCTATCTGCTTGGAGTTACCTTTTTTGCCCCCTCTGACACTCATCTGCCTCTGATTTTCAAATGAAGCCTATTTCCTTGGTTGCATGCTGCCATTACACTGCTGATGTGTGAGGATGCATTTCTCTCTTGGCCAAGCAAGGCAAATAGCAGTTACAAAGCAGCTCAGATATCCCCTCTGGCTCTAATGGAGTTTTCTGTCACCCAAAGAGAACCGCAGGGGTAATGTTTATCGACTTCAATTTTCAACAACAGCCATAAATGCACGGCTACATCCACAGCACACTGAAACCTAGACTGGGATAATCTACATATCCTATGAAAAACACCAACCAGTCAAATGCATCTGAAAGACAGACGCCACCATGTGACCACAAAGCATTCACACGCTTCTCTCCAATGAATATAAAGTATAAACACTTCTCCAAACTCGCCACCCCTGGCCTCCATTTCGCGCCATTATCTTAGCATAATAAACACATTAGCTTCTCCCTACCCCAATCCAAACTCTGAAGATGAATCTTTCCCTGCCATATAAAATAATTTACAAACATTATCTGTGCTGATGAATAATTCAAGAAGGGTTCATAGAGAGTGTTAGTCCCATCAGAAGCCCAGAGGATGCAGAGCTGACAGACTGCAGGCTACTACAGCTGTGGTTGGATCTCAGGGAGAAAAGGAAAGGATTCAGAAAGATTTTAGTCTTTTTGAAAACCTTAAACACTCATATGAATTCTCTTTTAAGGGTTGCAGACAAAGCGATTCTTCAGCTCCACCAGTAGGTCAAACTGTGTGTAACCCAGGGAGTGAGAAATGTGTATCCATTATCATGCTCTTACTGTATTACAGTACAGGATCTATTGAATGTATTGTATCCATTATTATCTAAAAGTGAAAAACACCAACATGATCATTCTTGCCTTGGAGTTGGTCCTGTACCTAGTATCATGTAAGAACAAGCAGCTGATCCTTCAACCACCAGCACACCTGGCAGTAGGATGAAAGGTTGCGCAAAGCCAATTGACAGTCAACCTTGCAGGGCCAGCAGTGATTGCCTCTAACGTGGCATGCTGCTGAGTGAGTCCGTGTAGGGTTCCCTGTGGACCACTGCAGGCCACAACACTGGAGCCCTGTGCCTGACTATCCTCTTTATCCTTAGGCTCTCCATTACCTTTGAAAATACCTCTGCAGTACCCCCTGGAAGATGTCATCTCACCAAACCTAATGTTAGATCCGTCATCAAGCGATGCCTGAATCCCAATGCGATGCCAGCCTAGAGCTAAACTTTTAACAGTGACTCTTTACCTATCCTACTGAAAATTGCCAAATAAAGTGTGAAGCTATTAAATAACTGCCAAAACCCTCCATTGCATGCAGAATCCAGGTTGATACTCAACAAGTGTTTCATAGTTATAAGTCACACTGTCTGAATCTGAGAAAATCTTTCCTAATGAAAAGTATCAGTGAAATGTGAACCAATTTCTGAGTATTAGTATAATGGGAATTTATATTGAAAGGGAGGTGTAAAAGAGCAGAGAGTGGTCATGAGCTGTAAAGAATGCGACAGATTCCACAAAGCTGTTTGGAAAATGTCGGAACAATCCATTTGTAATGAAACGGAGAGTGAAGTGGAACGGTGAGGAATAGGAAAACCGTCATTTATAATGCCTAACAATTGAGGCTGGCAGAATTTCCACTCAATTTCATTTTGCATCCCTCTGCAAGGCTCACATTTGTGAAGATCAAACCAATTTACTGAGCTTTTCAAAAATGAATCCGTTCAAATTCCTTGTCCAAGGTCAAAAGTAGTATAGGTCAAGGCTAAACACATTGGGTCTGTGTATAGGTGATGGTCTGCTTAGCAGGGCAATTTTCCCATGGGCTCAGATGATCTAGCCATCTATTTACAGTCAGGAGTGCAGAAAGCTGTGTGTTCAGGTGGCCACATAATCCCTCCCAATGCCTTTTTCATCACAGCAAACAAATCTGCCTGCCAAGCGCTCTATACATGATCACATAGGGACCATTAGAGACCAGTTTAAACAAGGCTCGGCAATTAAACAATTGAACCGTTCTCAAAGTCCTTGAGCAAATGGCAGTAGACTAACCACTCACAATGTCAGTCATGTCTCTCTGGGTTTCTCCTGTCATTATCCTCTCTAGCCTCTGAAAACATTGAGATTTTTCAAACTTGTTTTGTTTGAGAAAGATCTGTATGCTTTGTCTAAAAGTCAGACCAATACTGTTTCAAAATTGTAAGCAACAAACCCAGTGCCACTTCAGAAGAGCCCACTCTTCAACCATCAATTTTCCTTCATGTGAAGCAGAGACAATTGTGTCCAAAGAATTGGCAGTAACAACCAGCAGGATTTTGAGAACCATAATCGATCATCTTTCCTAAAAGCTGCAGATAACTTTCAATTCACACTTTAACAGCCTTTCTTTTTTAAGGTAGGTTTTTGGGGCATTTCTTGCTTTAGTAGATTTACAGTGACAGGAAAAGTAATGGAGAGAATGACATGCAGCAAAGTGCCTTTGCCAGATTCAAACCCAGGGAGCTGCGGTAAGGCCTCAGCCTACATGGTGCGCCCACTTATTCAGTGAGCCATTAGGGCACCTCACAATTGCTGCCATTATAAAGGCATGAAGTCCTTTCTTTAGTATTCAAATAGAACTTTGTAGTTCCCTCCATGAGAGGAAATACAGTGGACGCTTTCTGGCATCCAGACTGAAGGTAACCTGAGGGCAGCACAGAGATATGGCCACATTGTTTGATGATACACAAGGGCCTTGGATTGATTCATGCTGACACTTTCCTTCTCACTTTTCAAAAAGAGAAAAAGGTCATGCAAGTGGACTGTGATAAAAGGAGGGATACGAAGAATGAGGTGAAGGTGTTCAGTCCTCATTGATAATCATGATGCGACTTGCTGATGATTAACTTATGATGGACATGAGGTCTCGGAGGAGGCATTAGCAAGGATGAGATGTACCTCCGGCTAAATCGCTCCGACAGATATGAGTTTATGAGATACTGGGTTACTTATGGGTATATACTTAAAATGGAGTTCTTTGGAAAGTTTCTCAGCCGCAGGACTGCAGGAGATTGAGGAGCCTGCGTTGTATTGAAACAGTGACAGGTGGTGCTAGCAGTCAGGTGACCTGGGCCTCCCCTCTCGGCCATGTCCTGTTTGTGTTATTCTCCCTGTTTATCTCACCTCACAACAGGCCTAATTAACAGGGCCTTTCATGAGGGTCCAGGGGCTCTCCTGCAAGGTGTGGCTTATTAATACTCTAATACCAACAACTTCGGTCCCTCAGACCCCAGCCAATTAATCCTAATATAATTAGAAAGTGCTGCAGTGCAAGGGGTCAGATATTTATATAAAAATCACAGGGTTTAGTCTCCCCTGCTCATTTCAACTTGCATACAAGCTCTATTAGACAGGAAATTTACAGATTAATCATTGGCATCGATTCAAGGATATGTCCTCTGCTAAATGATGAAGCAGACGGGGCAATTTGTTGGGCATTGGAATTATGCGGGGACAGGACAAGGTTGAAGGAAATTTATTGGACCTCTGAAACAGCTGTGGACATGCCACTGACTGGGTCACATGCATTCACAAATGTGTATTCATGGATTTACTTTAAGCAAATTGTCTGATTGCCTGATGAGACATTGATATTCTCTTGGAAGTCGCTTTGGATAAAAGCGTCTGCTAAATGCACAAATGATCCAATCAAGCTAAGGTTTTTAGAACATTTGACACACTATCAATTGTAGTTCAACTGTGTAGGCTAAATTGAGAAGTCATGGGATTGTCATTGTAGAAATTCTTCACCCCAACTCTCAAACCAAAGGTGTTAGAACACACAGTTTGAGTGATGTGATACCTTTAAGAAGTCTTGTAAAACTGCTTGAATACCGCTCTCAAGGTCATCAAATGCTGTTCAAGCCCAAAATGATATGGTTCCACAAGAAACATTGAACAAACAGACTGATAAGAAACACAAGCGATAAATTATTAAATGTTGCAAACAGGAGATTTGGTTGTAAATGTGAGGATAGTTAATTTTTTACTCACATTTTCAGTTGACCAGTCAATAACAATGTTTAACATTTCATGAGAAAGAACATTCTACAAATCCCTATTTCAGACTTTCAGAAATGTAGTTCACACATAGACCTGCATGGAATTACATCACGGCTGTGCTCTTAAACCACGGTACCTGTGATTAGTAAACCCAGTCTGTCTCTCTGTTTAGCCTTTCATTCTATCAGACAGATCAGAGTTCAGGTCAGCGTTCCGCACCGGTACAATCAGATGGCAAAAATTTCTACTCGTCAACCCTTGTCTCAGCTCAGACTTGTGGCAGTGACTGTTGGGTTGGCCCCAGCCCTGCTGGGTACTATGCTGTGAACCACTCTTCTCATTTACCCTATAATCTCTCATGCTCTCTCGCCATCTGTTCTTATGTTTGGGTGGCTCTAGTCATCCGCTGGGGCATTTATAGAAGCTCCTGTGTCTGGAGAATGGTTTCGGGGATTTCAGCTCTGACCCCTTCCTGGGCAGGGCAGAGAGCAGAGGGAAAGCTCTGGCATCTGTTTCCCCCTGCCTGGCCTTTCTCTCCAGAGGTGTTCTCTTGCTCTTCCACCCCCCCCCTGCTCGACTCTCTCCACACCGTGCCTCTGCTGTCTCACAAGTTGCCCCCTTCCTCCTGTTGATGCGTGTCCCTACAGCTCGGCAGGGCTGCCGGCTGAGCCCCTCTTCTGCTCTCCCCTCCTGTTTCACATGTAACCCTGTCTTGTGTGGCGACCAGAGCTGCCACCTGCATCTGACTTTTGCAGACCCTCCACCCCCCACCCCCCCCCATCCTCCCACTCACCGCCCATCCCCCCAAAGCCTCATGTCCCACAAGTCATTTATCATGCTGTTTGGACAACTCTCCTCCTCCCGCCCCCTCCCATAGCAAAAGCATGATTTCCAATTAAACCTCCTAACTGTGAGGTTAAGAGCCAATTTCATGCACCTTACTCTTGATAAATAGGCAATGGACCACTCTTTCTCTCAGTCATCCTCGCTCTCTCTTTCTCTCTTTCTTTTATCTTTCTTTTTTTGACATACATTGGCCAGGTACTTTACTGTAACTGACTATTGACAGTACATTGAACAAAGTATTATATCACACAACAAATCTAAGCAATTCAACATATTTAGTTTTAGGGTAAACCAAATGTATTTTTTAGCTAAAAAAGATTATATAAATATGTAAAGCAAAAAAACAGGGTCAATAATCCTGCCTCAAACTATTTTGTAACATATAGCAATTTTCTAAACATGTTAAAAACATTATCCAAAGAAAATACATTTTCTTTCTAACTAGAAATAGGATGAACAAGCAATGCATTCATCATTGCACTTGAGAAATTGCCACGCCTGAAGGCACTTTTAGACCAAGGATTAATTACCATCTTCAGTCCGGAAAAAGAAACATTGATCCAAGTTGGTGACAAAGGAGTGTGGATTAATGATATTAGACGTCAAAGATTCATTAAGATTAACGGAGCCAGAAAAAAAGAGAACTTTACATCTCTGACAGACAGACGTACAAGGAAACCACTTCTAACTTCAGAGAACAGGGCTCCTAGAAAGGCCATGAGATCCCTCAAGAATAGATATAGAATAGAAAGAAAGAATAAATTAAACCAATGCAAACTGTTCAAAGGAGGAAGAGGAATTGTAAATTGGATTGAGCTGTATCCAACAGTTGTGTATAAAGTGAGGAGTGTTGATTTTACCTGAAAGACTCTCAACATTTCAATTGGAAGCTCATTTATAAAATAAAAAACATAAATTATTGGTGATGGCAAAAAAAAATACCATAGCATGCCTGGCACAGAAGTCATACTTACTACTGTATCAATACACCAGATGTTACAGTGAGGCCCATATTTTAAACATTAGATTTAAGTAACTTTTGGTAGGTAGTGAAGCATTAGCCAAGAGATGGATTATCCACTGTGACTCTGTGAAAACACAAAATACATACTTTAAGAGACGAGATAATTCTTCAATGTTATATGGCAAAAGTAATTACAGCCATTTTCATTTATATTGCCATTTGTTCTGTTGTTTTCAATGTGTGGCACAGGGGTAAGATAGAGTGTGTATGTATAATTGTTTCTCTGAAACAATCTATTGCTGTCAGTGTGAAATCAATGAAGATTCAAAAGATTAATTCTTACCCTTTTAAATTATATTTACTCTTTATCCCAGCCACCACATTCATTGATCCTAAATCTGTAATGTATGCTGGTTAGCTTGCAGACATATTTTTGTCAAAATGATTTGCTGCACAAATTGTTTTCTAGAGTTGACAGGTTGTGTAAATTGAAATAGTCTAATAGAGTGTTTACAATGTGTGGCCTTTCATCCTGAGTCGGAATGCCACAATTTCACGTTATGAAAGTAGTACGAGAAAACGCTTTGTTACCACACTTGTGAACTACAGACTGTTTTGAGCAAAATTATACATTAGGTCTAGATCCCAGACAGAGCTCTCAGTTTCCTCCCATGATAGAGAGCTGAAGGCTCATGCTACGCTGTACTGTAGTTGCTGGTGAAGAATGGCAGGTAAGGTGATTTTCAAAGGCTTTCAGAAACTTCAAACCCCAGGATAGGAATAGCAGGCCAGGATTTCAGAGGATTTTAGGATCAAATAGATACAGTAGGATCAACTAGAATCATCCATTTCCTCTAAGTGCAGTTGGGAGAGAGAAAAATACATGTCCAGGTGAATTTCACACAGAATGTGTTCCCTGCTTTAGTTTTCTTTATTGTATGACTTTTGTATTGGTGATATAATATCCTTTGCTGAATTCAATTTTAACATAATGCATGTCATCTTATACTGACGTTTAAACAGACTGTTTCCTAAATCTTACCTAGCAAATGGCCAGGCTATTTTGGTTTCGGTGAAGTCTTTCCTCAATCTCCCTAAAGTACATACTGCAGTCTGACCATTGTATTTGAGTCAAAAGGCCATTCATTCTCCTTCAGAACAGATAGATATCCTTAAAGCTTTTGATCACACTTCTGCATGGCACAGGGAAGTTCTGCATGGCAACGATGTTTCTTACAGATGCCTTCCAAAATGGAGAACAGCTCTGGTCACACAAAGCAAGATAGTTGAATGCACGAGAGTATAATGTCTGAATATAAGGCAGAGAGCTTGTGTCTAGCTTCAACAGGCACATGAAAGCATTTCCTGTGAAATTGTGTTATGTCTTGCGCCATAACTATGCATGAATAGACACAGACTCCCTTTGGGCATCTTCCCACACCAAGTCTCACGTTCTGTTTGGATAGGAGGTTGGTGTTGGTGCATGGTGAGACTCTGTTTAAACATGGGGCAGTCCAACCTCAGGCATTAGGCAACCTGTGGGAGAGTCCTATAATCTGGCCTAGTTATTATTTTTGTGGTCTTGTACTTGGATTTCACCAGGTGCATGGCAACATCTTGGTTAATATGATAACAGCACTGGCTGTGGGGCTTACGTTGGCAGTTTGCGGGTCCAATTGAATTTTATCTCTGCGGCCAGCTATTTGCAGATCATTACACAGAGAGTGCAAGACACAAGTGCTGCTTTGGCCTTGTGCTGGTTTGTTTGCTCATTCATTTATTTATGTTATTCAAATCTCCACACCGTGGCTGTTCATTTGGGAGGCTAACAAACTGGTTCAAGGTTGTTACTGTGGGACAGCGAAAAAGAGAGAGAGTAAGAGAGAGCGAGAGGGAGAGAGAGGGTGAGAAATAGAAAGAGAGAACAACGCTAGCAGTGCCAGCCTGCTTCATTTCCGAGCTGGCAGCTTCTTCTCCACATCTACACCATGTTGCCATCATATAAAATGTTAATTTGTGAAGTGTAACGTTGTGGGCAGAGGGCTGGGAGGATGCCAACACATGCACAGGCCCAGAGCTTTGGACTGCTGGAGATGAAGGGAGAAAATGGCCAGCACCAATGAACCGAAGAGAAGCACCACGGTAGGATTAGCTTCCTAGAGCCAGCTGTCTCTGCTAGGGGAAACACTCACCACAGCCTTTATGTAGCATTCTTTGAGTTTGCAATGATTCTAGAATAACTACGGAGATAAATCTGACTATTCACATGTTCATGAACATACACTTAATGGGATGTGCTGTGTTTGTCTTCTATCAAAGAAACAACGTTTGGAATTGGGCAGCAACACACTGTTATACACAATTGGTTGATTTACGTAAACGACCCAGACTAGGAATGGACATCCGGTGGATAGAAAATAACCAATGATAGTACAATTTGATGTTCTCTCTAAAAGGAAACATACATACTATGTGAAAACACATTAATCTGAAAGCCCTTTGATAAGCTGAAAATGTGATGTGGTTGCCCTGGAGTCTGATTCAGCGAATTGATATCTTTACCACTAAGTGTCACTATTGTGCCACTTACAGTAGGCAACTGCAGTTGGAAAGCTCTTTCCATAGGGCATGATGGATGGAGAGTGAGGAAAATGGAAGTGGTGGTGTAGGTGGAAGAGGAGAGAGAGATTGGTGGAGAGAGTACGCTATGGTCTAGAGACAGAGAAAGTAGATGAGAAAGAGAGAGAGAGACGTGTCTGTGAGAGGAGACAGAAAGAGAGAGAAGGTGTGTCTGTGAGAGAAGGAGACAAAAAGAGAGAGAGATATAGAGAGATAGAGAGAGAGAGGTGTGTCTGTGAGAGAAAAACACAAAGAGAAGGAAAGAGGGACTGACACTGAGAGTGAGAGACAGAGAGGGAGGAGATAGAAAGAGAGAGGAAGTGCAAGAGAGGGCGAGGTAAGAGCCAGCTGGGGAGCAAAAGTCTGGCTTTGCCGCCGCTTTTTTTCTGGTCCTAGATTGACCCCCCCACCCCCACTCTCTCTCCCTGAGTTCTCCATGGCCCAGAAACAAGGTGGTTCCATCTAATTGCTCTAATGGCTTCTCATCCTCATTAGGCCCTTGACCTTGGTGGTGAGTGATAAGAGTAGGGCATCGTGGATTAGCGGAGGCCCCCTAGGTCTCCTCCTCCAGTCCCATGATGAACACACGTCCCTCATTGAATTCACTTAGCCCAGACCTACAGGCTGTTACCAATCTGAATGTGCAGAACTTGTGACGTATTTCCCTGCCTTTATGGCATTTGCTTGGTCTTTTTTATGTTGCATGCTGGTAAGCCACACTAACATACATTGAATTGAATTCATGGGAGTTGCTGTGGACAATAGAGCGTGTTAAATTACACATCTCCAAGAAGCTTTTAAAACTGTCAGAGCACTAGTGGTTTTCCCTGTGGTCTGCACGTGAGCTTAAATGTTTAGTAAATGGTATATCTACATGTTGATGAAAAGATAATTTCATGCTACAGTACAATATATGCTGTGAGGCCAACTGTTAGCACAATTTAACACGGAGCCATTAAAAAATGCTTCCAGATAAATCCACTAACAACCAACAGACTGGTTAATACAGCATACCGTAAAGAAAATACAAATGCAATACACTAGTCAGTGTTATACTATTAGGAAATAAGGATTCTTGAATATAAAACATCCTGAAATGACATTTTCTGTCATCATGAAATATGGTGAATGCTAAATTATGTTTTCTGTTACGGCTCCATGGCAACTCCTCTCACCCCTTGGTGTTTGATTGATTTATGGTCTGCCCTCCTCAAGGCTCAAGCTGGTTGCCCGTTTGTTGCCATTATTACATAGACTTAGGTCAAGACAAGGCTGCATTTAAATCGTCTTTGGAGACAGCTCCTTCACGAGAAACACTTTAGCCCCCTGCTCTTTAGGAAAGGCTTTGCACTACACCCCAGACTATTGCAATGAAAGCAATAACTGTAAACGCAAACAGATATCCTGATCGATGCAAATGCAAAGTCCATGTGAAGGTGATGCAATTAACCATTTCACATCAGAATTGGTGTATTTGCTGTATAAACCAAGACTACACAGCCAAGCTCAATCATATGTAGCAAGATGACAGTTTCCATTCCCTGCTGTGATAGTTCAACAAGCTCTCAGCCAGGCTGCGTGATTGGAGGGTATAATAGAGGGCAACGGTTGAATGGGAGAAACAAAATTACTAATGGGTTAACATTTTAGTATATGTGTGCTGTGTATCTGAAATGAAAAGTAGTTATGAGATGAAAGGTCAAGAAAAGCACAACATGACACTTGCCTATGCCTACTCTAGGGAAATAGGCAAATGGCTTCAACAAAAGACCCAACATCACTCATAAATGTACATGAAGCTTTAAATATAGGAAAGATACAATGTTTTACATTTAAATTTAGTCATTTAGCAGACGCTCTTAACCAGAGCGACTTAGAGTAAGTACAGGGACATTCCCCCCGAGGCAAGTAGGGTGAAGTGCCTTGCCCAAGGACACAACGTCATTACGCCAGGAATCGAACTGGCAACCTTCAGATTACCAGCCCGTTTCCCTCACCGTTCAGCCACCTGACTCCCTAGAAGGGAGAGAGAGAAAGAGCGAAAAACTGGAGCCAAACAAGATTTGAGGAAGAGGCAGTGGCAGAAGTCCCTCTGAAGGTACGAAAGACATTCATAGTTGGCATTGACAAACCTGCTAAGTGAGGGATTCATGTGATCATGGGATTCTGTAAGATCATAATTGGGTGTACTGTGTGCATGTGTGTCCATCCATCCATCCATTCATTCAACATTTTGAAGATCCCTAAAACATTTTGTCGGTTGTGAACAATACTATTACTAATACAAACAATATGCAAGCAGGAGTCTCAATATCAATATAATATGGTCAACCACCCACTAAAAAGTATTATTTTTTGTGATGAAAATACATGTTTATTTGTGTATCAAATACTATCAAAATGTTGGATTAGTGGCACTAGTTTGCGAACCCATTTGGGACTGAAGCAAGATGCTTCGACAAACAGGAACAATGCTGCTTCATCTCATTACATCAACAGAGGACAACAATCTCTGACTAAATCACATCATTACACCAATGAACACCGATGAAAGGAGAAGATACAAACACAAATAAACAGGAAGTCTAATTTCCAACATGTTGATTTTAGTAACCTCTGTGCATAACCTCATCAATGTTTTATGACATCAAACCATGAACCATGAAGACCTATCCCTTTTCAAATAGATTCTAAAACAGTGTGTTATTATGGTTTAGAAATGCTGTAAATTGGTTCAGTAGGAATATCAACAAAAGACACAAAAGAAATCTCCCAGAGCTAATGTATTTCACTCATTGTCATATAACAATTGCTGCTGGGACAATCTGATCTTTTCATTCGAGTTGATAGAGAAATGATTATCATGAATTTACTACCAATCTCTGCTGTTTAAATAATGAAGGAAACCAAAATATTACATTTGGACTATGTTTCGGAATGATTCAAGCTGAATCAGATAATTACCTCACAAAAATGAGGAAATTCAATCAAAATCAAAACATTTACAACCTGTGGAAACATACACAGTATTTAATCAATGGTTTCACACAAAAATCATAACATTTGACAATAATCTTGTTCCAGTTGGGAGAGAGGCATTGTCTCTGGGAGATGACAGTTGCTTCACTTTTATTTTTCATGCAAACATGGTCTTTTACAATGCTGACGAGACATCAAATAAACTTCCTCATCTGCTTTAATAAGGTTAACCTTTTGCAACCCAGCTGAAGAGTGGAATATTAATGAGCAGGAAGAATGCTCACAGACGGTAAACAGGCCTCTAAAGTCTGAATCTACGCCATTCACACAAGCATGAATGCACACACATATACACACAAACATACACAAAAACAAATCAGTATAAATCCTTGATTAGTTGAGCAGAATCTAATGATGTTCAGTTACTGAGGAGAGATGGAGAAAGACAGGATATATGCCATCACAGGGCATGGCTGGGTGCTGGGGGCTGCGGGCTGTGTGGCTTGGGGGCTGGGTGGGTCTTCGTTTATATATACTCTGACAGAAACCATTTCCAGCACTGCCAAATGGAAAAGAAACACCCTTCAGACTGAGAGGCAACTTGGAGGGGCACCAAGTCAGGACGTAAAGAAGGCAGAGATGGTGAGGGACAAAAGAGGTCTGTGGAGACTTTGGGAATGCTACCAGTGAAACTGCAACCAAAACAAGGCTTACTGATGCTACTATCCATTTGTGGAGCTGTTGGAGGTCTGTCTCAAACCTATGCGCTCCAACCTCTGCTCTGCTGTATGACACTGGTTGAATTATTGGCTGCTTGAGCACAGTGAGCGGGCTGAACAAAGGGTTATTATGTGGGAAACATACAGATCGGCTGCAATGTTTTTCCGCAATCCAAAAATGCACTTTCAAGCGCACAGCATGACTCACTGGCCTCCTCAACAGCTAGTCTCTCCGGGTCAGTCTTCTCATCATTATGTAACAGGATGTAGGTAAAACCTGGTTGCTGGACCAGACTTCTAAATAGCCTACTGCTCTGTACTAAAAACCATGCTCACACATATTTCAAGAGAGAGTGGATGAATAACCATGTTGGTATTATTTATGTGGCAAATGTGTAAACAGCATCAGCCGCAAAAAAAGGGGTCAAGTCAGCTTGTTAACATAGGAAATGAGGATTTCCTTCCAAAGCCCATCTGAAACGCAGTCAGATTTTGAAAGTGAAAGCTTGTGTTCTACCATCATCCATGCATATCTATGAACACCCACCAAGACCATGTTAGTGACTGAATGCTAATGGTTGGTGTTGTGTGACATAAATATTGTCTGGGCCTGTTGAATCAATAAGCCACTAACACAAACAGAAAGACACACAGGAGAAATGGGAGTGGAAATTGCTCGTTGGCGTCACAGACAAGATGCAGCATAACAGCTATCACAACCTTTTAAATCATTTGGTGCATACAGAACTGCAGATCATGGTAACATAGAATATTCAAGAGGTAAAAACTGCACAACCATGGCTCTTTCAGACATGATATTCGCTGAAGGACCGTCACTTGATCTTGGGAGAAAAAAAGGACAGGATGTCTAAATTAGAAAAAGTATTTGGGTTATGCTTGGATAACTGGCATGCTATTGTACAGTACAGCTCACTTTTGACAACAATTCAGAAAACAAGGATAGAGTTTAAGGAGAACATACACAATCCACACAATGAAATACAAGCAGCAAACATCAAATGTACAATCATAAATAGAGAAAAAAACACAGTATGGCAGGAACAATAGCGTATTGCCTAAATTTCCAGCCAAGCTACATACATTTTACACGGACATGATTCATGTTAAGGGAACGATTCATCCCAAGTGCTCTAAGATATGAGATAAAACATTATGTAAATGCAGCAGTCTTTCCCTTGAGCAAGGTTCTCTAACCTTGACAGCTTCTCCAAGAACCCTCTTACACTCCTGATTCATCTCCTATGGGAGAGTCTCCATTCAAAAGACTGGACTGGGGAAAAAAGACACAAACAAATAAATGAATCACAATGCTATTATAACACTCAGTGGATGGCAAACATCAGTGACCTAGATTCTCTTGGTGTTCTGAGAGGATGAATGGACCAGTCAGGCTTTAATTCCCAGTTTAATTACAGCACACACAACAGAACCTTCCAGAATGCCCCTGTGAGAATATGGTGGGTGACTATTGTTTGGACTGCCTTCTCACTAGTGCCTTAAAATTCCTCAATGAGTGTCTAATTTAAGTCACAGAGAGCGAGCTTATCATTCATAGTGATCTTGTGGGTGCCATTGGCCTGACGGGTTTCTACATGGAGAGGGTGGAATTTAATAAAAGGTTTCTCTTCGCTCTTCATTTCCATTTTTATAACAAGTTGTCAGCTTTGCCCCATGTAATGAGGGTTTTCCTTTATACAAAAGAACAGGGAGATTAGAGAATCACAGGACAGGATTATAAAAACCTGAGACCACAAAGGCAGCCAATCACTTATAGAAAATCCCTCGATATCTTCAGGCTTTCATTTGAAATGTCCTTGTTTACTCCTGTGCCCAAACTGTTTCACTCTCTTTTGTTCCTCTCTCACTGTCTCTTCCTTTCATTCTCTCACTTTTTCTCGCTCTCACTCCCTCTAGTTCTCTCTCTTTCTCCCTTCTAATTCTCCTTTTTCTCTCCCTCACTCATGTACACACTTCCTCAATGATCTCTGTTACTCTTAGTAAGAGAGAATGCCCAAATGATTGAAAAATTTTAGTGACCATTTAGTATTGAAAGAAATTACCTAATAAGGAAATCCTCATCTGGATTTGCAATGAATATCTGTATTGTATTATTGTGTATCCTTGTGCTCTAGTGTTACAGTAATAATTGATACTGTATACACTTTATGACATATCCTATTGTACAAATGTTGTAACCTTGTCAATGGCTTGGAAAGTCAACGCAGTGTTGCACTGACACCAAGGTCGTTGAGCAAAAAGTAGCCAGAGCACTGATAGGAAAATGAAAGATTGTCTGGAGAGAAATATTATCCAAGAAGAATGGATTACCAGACAACAACTGGGTTCTAGGACTGCATAACCCAACCGATGAGTAAGACAATATCAGGCCAATTCCAGTTCAAAATTAAACTGCCCACTTGTACGTTTTTCCTGAAAAAGATACAATCTCAGAGGACAAGCCTTGAGAAAAGGTCACAGATAAGACTCACCACTCAATTGATACATGTTGAATGGCATTCTGTTCTGTGTGCTAGGTCACTGTATTGTGGTGGTAATCTTTTGTTTCAGCCTTTCTTCTATAAATGGGATTTGGAAGAAAAAAAGCTAATTTGCTCTGGCAACAGCAAGCATGTAACCACTCCATCTTCATGATAATGGATTTTTGGAGAGTAGCACAGTGAAATATTGTCATACTTGAACTGAATGTTGAAGATTATTTATAAAGAGATCTAGATAAGAACAAAGATTGATATGCCAGGGTAAAATTATTGACTCAAATGAGGTATTTTGTCATTAATTTTGTTATCACATTTGTATGATTTTGTGCAAAATATGCTACCACTATTTCGACTTTGTTGAGGTGCCTCCCCCTTTATTTGACAGAAAGTGTGATTGGGGAGCTGCTGGAGCAGAGCCTGGGAGTACTGTAGGTGATAGGGAGGAAGACCTACTAGGGAGAGGATTCTGGAGGAAGAGTGGAGCCTAGAGGATGAAGATGGAGGAGGGAGAGATGCTCTGGAGCAGAGCCTAGGATAGCAAGTGACGGGGAGGAAGACCTACTAGGGAGAGGATTCTGGAGGAAGAGTGGAGCCTAGAGGATGAAGATGGAGGAGGGAGAGATGCTCTGGAGCAGAGCCTAGGATAGCAGGTGACAGGGAGGAAGAGTCAGCCTGGACCTTTAGGGTGGAACAGAGCCTGCGTGAGGGTACGGTGGGAACGGAGAGCTACTCTGGATCGAGGCCTCTGTGTGATTCACAGCAGGCCCATCATCTCGACAGGAAAGCATCATAGAAAACCAATCACTTTGTAAATGAGATCAGTGGGAGGCTAATAATATCCGCTCCAATGTCAGTGTTTTAGAGCGTCAAACACCCCAGGCATCCACAAACTTCTGTCATCTACTTCCAGTAAACAGAAGAAAGCATGAGCAGTCTTTGCTCCATGGCAGCTTTTCCTTTTTGTTTTAGAGCCAACCATGGCACATTCATGATGTATGACAACAACGAATCCAATCAAAACATATCTGGGATTCCTTTTTGTCTCCATAATTACATAGATTGCACAATAAATAATTACACAGAACTGGTATTTGTAGTCAATATGCAAGACGAAAAACGAGACCCCAGTTAATCAGTTTGATGGATTTTACAGCTGAACTTAATTTTTCTTTTACCAGGAAGTCTGTGTGTGTCTTTTAAAACAAAAAGCGCTTGTGGCATTTTGGCCTTTAAAAAGAAAGAAAAGTGGCATAACTGATTGCATGCTTTCACCCACTCTGTCACAGGCACATATCAGTCAATTGCCATTGAATTAAGAAAAGAAATAAGACTTTGGTAGCGTAGGTAATGAGAAATCAATGCTGGATGTATGTTTCATTTATCCCTATTTGTTACAGTTATAAAAGACACTGACATAGGAATAGAAATAGGGTTTAGCCCACACTATTAATTTGGTGATGCCTTTATACAGGTCTGACACTTGTCTTGATTTGTGACGATATGTTAGTCAAGGCCGTCATCGACAGTTCTCTCTCAGGCTGTGTGATTCTGTCCCTGAGTCTGTGTCAACATGCACATATCTACAAGGCTGTCTTGGTTCAAATCAAAGGACTGAGTGGGTGGAGGAGGGTGCAGTGGAGCATTGTTGAACACATTGGTATTCACAGAGGCAAGAATGAGGGAGGAATCAGAGGTAAAATAAAAGGTAACCGTCATGTGCACACTATTCAATAGCCTACGGGTTTACATTTTGCTCAATGGCTCAATGACTTGAAATATAGTTGTTTTGCACATATACATATATATATAATATATATATACAGATATATACAGATTAACAGAAGAAAAACTACTGTTAATCTGTATATTAAATATGGTATTTGATATGGACAAGAGATTCATTGATTATTTTATTTTTTTAACAAGTAGGTCAATTGAAAACATTAAGATGCAAATGACCTCTTCAGGTTCATGGGATGATGGTTGTTAAGTAGGTAAGAATATATGATTACAGTTTGAATGGCATATCCTGTCATTATTATCCTTTACCATCAGACTGGCCTTACTTCTCTTTCATTTGCAAAGTCTGAAACGTTAATTCATTTTTAATGTCAAGAATGGATGTGGAGAATTTAATTGACTACCTTACATTATAAAAACCATTAATAGTTTCTTGGCATATGGTTAGAAAAGGTCATCATACTGCTTGAATGTGTAGCTGAATGACAACCGATAAAGGTTCCTCTTACCTTTCCCTTTCTCTGTTTCCTTCAGCCTATTTTCTGAAGAACAAGGGTTTGCATTTTGAAGAACAACAAATAATTTGTGTTGTGAAATGACCCACAGTTGGGTTTAACATCAGAAAAAGCCCTCTTCATGATCTTTTCTCAACTTTGTTCATTATTTCCATAGAAGCTGTGCACCACCAGAATTGTCTCAGGGTAATTTTTTATGTGGCAGTCATATACAAATTATTTACACACCACAAAAAACACAAAGACCCACACACATACAGTAGAGCAATCATCCTGCATTGTGAAGATGGTAAACCTACATGTCCAAGTTTGTGAAAAGCTGTTTCTTAATTTAAAATTCAATCAATGTGCTTTAATTGAGGGGTTTAAAGGTTTCATGAAAGTGGGTTATAAAAAAAAAATTCAGACAAGGAGAGTAAACAGAATGTTAACTCTACATAAAGGTTGAGTGGCAAAGTTTGCAGATGAATACATTTTTTAACAATAACTAAATCAGTATAAAATAAAATGAAGTCAATTCAGATGACAATTAAAATTCTGTGGGATTGTGGGTCCGTAATGTCATTGCCAAAACACAAGCCTACCTACTGCTAAGGAAGAGATGCCGATGACAGGGGCCATGGGGCTCTCTGAAGGCTTGTACCTGGAGCTCCACGTTATAGCTAACCAGCTGAGCAATTCCAAACCTAATCAACACAGCAAATTTATTTCAGCCTGATCTAAGTCCATTATCAGCATGGAGCTAACAACATCTGTTCTCTTGTAATGAAAATCTTAATTACACACATTAATTATGGCAAAAAGAATGCTGAAGAGAAATTATATATGAGCCATTATCATCAAAATCAATTGAGCCATAAGATCCATAATGCACTTTGCACAACACGAACACTTCAGTGGAACTGTGGAGCATGTGCTCCACTTCATTTCTACATGAACCTCAGTTATGGACAGGCCCCCATGGAACAGTCCATGAGATGAGGCAGTAGCCTTGTGAAGAGACAGGTTCAGCCAAGAGACGGGTGCTGCACAAACATCACTTTGTTTCTATCAGTCCTCACCTTAGCCTATGATGGGATTTTTTATTAGGGTGCCTGAGGGAGGTATCTGTTTGAATAGAACCTAGACAGGTCCAGAGAGTCTGTTATTACCCTCACCTGGCTCCACAAAAACTATCAATCTCAGCAAGTTTCTCTGTTTACATGTAGGACAACACAACAGTCAGGAGTCATTGCAGCTCTTTGGGTGCAGTCAGACTGACTGAAATGCGTCTGCGCCTCCTCTGCTCATCTCATGGATGATTCTAATCAGGCTTGGTGGTAAATGTGCTGCCAGCGAGAGAAGGATCTCCCCAGACATGTTGGGTAAAGGGCTCATCTATGATGGCCTACCAGTTATTACATTGAACATTGCTCCCTTGATTGCAATCACAGGGCCTGACTTTGTTTCTCAGGCCTCTTCAAAGGCATGGAGATCTTTATGATTCCCTGCCTCGGTTTCTTTGCAAACTGTCAGATGCATTTAGTCTGCCTGATTCCACACTCTGAGTAAACTGCCATTCCAATTCATTTGCCATAGAGAGGGAAAATTACTGGGTTTTGACAATGTAGCCCTGATGAGATGGCTATAGGTTCTATGAAGTCATTCTTTGATGTTGTCCATGTTTGCACAGAAATCCTCGAAACAAACTATAGGATATAACAATTTACGTAACATTTAATTGTGTTTCTATATCAATACCGTGTATGGATGTTATAATACTTTGAAGACTGTGAAGCAATCCTACGGTAAATCCTTCAACAACTCAATATTAAGTAGAATTCAGATGTTTTCTGGAAGTGTTTGGTACCTTGTATGCTAACATATGCTTTAAAATAAGAGAGGGGAAAGGCATGGTGGGCCAAGTGTGTGAATCTATTTACTTGTATAGGAAATCAAACATACTTTTAAAAGATTGGTGTTGTTGCAATGTATTGTATAATGCATTGTCATTACAGCAGATGTGGAAGTAATCTGTTCTTGCCTGAAATTCTATATACAGCTGAATCACTACACTGGTTCCATTGGTCGTTTACAATACAGCACTCATTTTCATTGTGTTTATGGCTCAGAACACAGCTTTCTGAACTTCCCCATCTTGATATTGTCCAGGCTGCCTTTTTTGTTTGATATCATCATATGCTGTCGCTGAAAGACAGCACACCGAAAAACATGATGCATATTATGCAAGGCCTTCCTTGCATGTATGAACAAGGCATTCCTTCTGTATACAGTGTATCTCTGTACCTCCAAACAAAATCACCAATACAGTAGGTGACTGACACTTCTATAGGAAGAGCCCTACAGAAGTGATACAAAGCATTGGTTAGCTTTGCAGATCTCACAGGACAAAGGTATCCGTTCAGTAAAAACATTTCAACAGAACTGAACCGGGAAAGGGATGTTACCCCTACATCCTCCTCATTATACTAAAGAATTCCACAGCATCCGCTAATGAGCCTATCTCACTAATGCTCTCACTGGATTTAAAAGGACCTGATGCATTTTCTATGCCTCTCATTCCACAGTCACAACACTACAGAGCCAGAAATGTGATCCCACACTCCAAACTGGTTTTCAGTGGGAAGCAGAAAGAAAAACGTTACAACCTTTATCCTGTAGGAGTTGTTGCTTCCTTTGCACATAGTGGCAAGAATAACATGTCACAAATAAAAGGCTTTGATACATTTCTCCTAGCCTAATTGCTGCAGTTTGTTCACAGCTGGGGAGATGCAGAAGGAGGCAGACTAATACTTTTAGAACACTCTAGGCTACCACTCCAAATCATTATGTGAAGGTATGCAAACTACTTTCCAAGTCTATGATTAATAGTTCTACAGAGGGAGTAAAGCATTTACAAAACTGCACATGAAACAGATACAGTATATTTACATAAAGGTGAGACAAACTGTATATGTCTTCATTCTGGGTGTATCATTGGTACGTTCAGTATGCTAATGTTACCCAATGAGAAAACACAAAGGGAAGTACAGGAGCACACTTCATGCTTTGTAATTATACCAACAGTGAGAAATGTATGTCTTTTCACTTTATTTCAGACCAGAAAGAAAAACGACTTCCACAATGTGTCAGATAAAGTAGCCATCCATTTTTTCCATTTTCCCAATTATTTCTGAAGTAAGATGGACTAATTTGCTTGTTGCTTAGGCTACTCTTTTTTTCTCTGTTGCTATTTTGATTCCAGTCCCATCTGGCACGTCTTCACAACAATATCGCCCAATGAACTTTCATTTCCTCTGTTGTTAAATAGAAATGAGACTGCCCTCTATCACAGGTGCAAGTCACACCTAATTGACTCGTGTCTCACCATGCCTTGTACACCTGGTCTCATTTTAGTATGCGTATCATCAACAAGCATCATTCTTTTTTGAAGGAACAGCAGATTTGACAGTTAACTGTTTAACTGTCTTATGAAACCAAAGTGACTGTTTGTTTGGTTGTAAATTACTTTTAATCTGATATTTTAGACTTTTTATAAGACGTCTGAATTGTGTGCTCATTTGTTCTTGTATGCTCAATCTATTGATCATACCACATAAACAACCTCAAAATACTTCCCCTCTAGAAATGTATATATCTCAGATGGATTTTCCTGATGTCAATGTGTCAGTGTGATTTACATGAATCGGTTTGCTGAAGAGTGGAAAGGTTGTCTGAAGCTCTGCATTGGCAAAAATAAAATGATTCTGTGCAGGGGTCTAATTTGCTTTCCAATGAGCTGGAAATCTAATGACCTATAAATGAGAGGGAGGGAAAAATGGCACGTTCTTTTTCGATTGCCTATCTGAATATCCTTGGTCTCCAAAATGAACTTCAATTTCATCTGTCGCTTGACAGAATTTAAATTGGGTTCAAAAAATAAATAATTCTGTCGAAGTTATATCAACTGCATTTTTCATCATCCTCTTGTCTCCTAGCTGATTCAATCACGTGAAGAGTGTCTGGTTTTAACTTACCCAACAAACTTTTTATAGGACCTCTATCTAGTAAGAAATCGATAGGTGCATCTGTGTAGCATACCACAGACATGGTCCCTTCAGCATTGAAGTGTTACCAACTACCAATGTACACTACTCATTGTACTGAACTATTGTGTATTGAACTTGTAGCATGAAATAAAAATATATTTTCTTGGAAGAAACACTGCCTGCCATTGCTGATCAGAATCACACGTTATATTTTTCACTGATCAAAAAAATGCTCAAGTGTCAAGAACCTCATGTTCTTCCAAACTGCAACAAGGGATGTCTAGGGAGGTATCGTGATCTAGATCTTAATTACGTAATGCTAAATCTTTCTTGAAATATCCAATTACTAAAAACCTTAATTCCAAAGGTGAGGAGCTACACTAGAGCCAAGAGAGAGGAAGAGAAGAGAAAGAGGCCTGCTACTCTTGCCTTTGATCATCAGTGGTGCTAAAAATAGCAGGCTGATATGCTCTCAAGAATTGTTTGAAGACCCAGTGGTGAATAGATTTGAATGGTCAGTTTTGGTTGTTTGCTCTATAGACTATTACCATTTAGCCATATGCTCTATAGACAAAAGATTGTCTTCTCACGATACTATAACTTGGCTGGAAGGTCTTCAAGATGAGTCATCAATATGATACGTCAAAGTATATTCTTTTCACAGCCAAATGCTATCTAGCATGCTTGTGTTGGACAGTTCTAGAAAATAAACTGGACAACTAGACAGCTTATGTTTGTGAAGAAGGTAAGAGTAACCACAGTACAGCATGTCAAAGTAAACATGCCATGACCTAAATATCCTTACTCAAGGACAGAATCAGACATTTGCTACTAGCACTGGGACAGAAAAGGCCCTATTTAAATGTATCAGCCATATTCCATTTCACTGCTCATAGAGTCAACCTCTGCCAGAAAGATTAAGTGTAACTCAAGAATGGTTAAAAAATTGACACTCCACTAGACATTTAGGCAGTCCAGCCAGTGCAAAAAAAAAAGTATTCAGTATGTACTGTGTAGTGGCAAGAGATGTGCGTTCCTTGTCATTGAAACAATTTTCCCTTGACAACCATGCAAAGGTTTTTATATGAAAACAATGAATATGATTCAACATTCTCAGTAGAAAATACAGTTGAAAAGTTACAACCACTCTAAAGCATAATTACTGCAATCTATAATATGCTGACCATTTTTCCCCATTGCTAGGAAAGTACATTCTGTCATTTGGAATAATTGCATAGCATTATATACTTTTCATCATGCTATCATACATGAAGGCAGGTTGTGCGAAGCTGTGTATGCACCATGTACTATGTGTTGTTGGATCGCTACAAAGTACTTGATAAGCCTCGACTCTTCAAGGTCAAAATGATAAGACTGAGTTGAAACAATCAATTCAAAGTCTGCGCTGATAAGAAATAATTAAACGCTTCTTTTCCGCGTTGAAACATACGGATACAGATAGAAATATGACACTTTATTTTCCAACATTATAGTTACTATTCAGTCATAGTGTGAATGTGTTTCAATTATTAATCTAGACAGAACACTGCTTACAGAATGTAGTGTGGTGCTGAAATGCTCAATGTATTGATGATGGAGAGCGAGCAACCTGACTGTAAGAGAGAAAATGTCTCAGTCATCTGGAATACATTCTAAAGGTTTACTATTGATGAGATGTTATTGCAATTACTGACACAAGCAATGTAGTACAATACGAGCTACAGTATAGGTTCTTCCTCACTGACTCGTTGCCCTGTTCACGGTGATGAGGGATGTGGAAAGGAAGTTTCATCTAGGCCATTTCTGGTCCTAAGCTTCTCCGCTCAATCCTGTTTTACTGGAAGTGTAGGTGTGGGTGGGCGTGAAATGTGCTTTTGCTCCCTGGCAGGGTTGCTACAATGTTGTTGCCAAAAGAAGGGCCATGACTAGAGAGACACTTGGCAAGAACCTACCAAACCCTTGCAAAACTGTACAAACATAACATGAAGGGAAGATGAGGCTTTGGCTACTGAATGTTGAAGACATTGAACCGATAATACAGTTATGGTGATGACATAGGATATCTTAAATGAGTCTTAATCTGCATAACCTATGTGGTTAATGAAACATTTCCAGAAATCTGAATCTTCTTCTCACCAATCTCCACCACTAAATAGTATTTCAAATTTTACAGTAATGTATTCATTTAGCAGACATTTTATAGATGATCTGCAGTCAAATACTCTACCACTGAACTATGCCCATCCACTGTTTTGATTGAATCAATTGGGTATCATTTTACTTTTGGGATGAGGCACCAGGCAAGCACATATATTTATGTGCAATTCACATTAATTCAAGTTAAATTCAAGGTTTCTTTTGCCATTATATGTTTCATTACAAAATAAACTGTATTGCTGTTAAGTTAAATAACTCAGAGTTACAGGTGTAACCACTTGTAACTGATCGTAAAGGTTTAAGGGGAATATGAAAGTTAGTGATAGAATAATCCTGCATAGGTATTACAGTATTCTTTGGTCACTCAAGGGCTCACAACAAGGATCAAGAATGTGAGGGACGTTTTATGTGAGTTTGATGACTGAAGCCAACTCAACCATTAATGTGCACACCATAGAAAATAACAAATAACTTGGTCAGCGTTTAATAAGCAACTAACAACTTGGTCAGCGTTTCACAAATGTGTCTGTATGCAGTATGTGATCAAGACTACTCCATATTATCTCACTGCGATTACATTTATAAGCAATAATTAAATGGTGGCAACCACTTGGTAAACAGTGACTGGCTATCCAGGTACAAATCATACCAATAATTTTTTAATAACCATTAATAATATATAAAACCCTTTAAAGAATATGTATTTATTTTTACCTTTGTCAAATATTAATGTCAGTGATAATTTTTTTTTATAATGATCTCGTCCAGTTAACCCCTTCTTTCTTAAACAATCTGACAACTGTTGGCTGAGGGAAAAGCTAGCCGCTACTATGTGTTTATATTCCTGCGCTGCGTAATACGTTTAAGACCCATATTTTATTCTCACTTCCCTCTGATTGGCCACCATACATGGTTCAGATAACTCTGCATATCCCAGGTCCTTGTGGGGTCTTGGTGTCAGCTTTGGTTTGGCGCTGGGGGTCTTTAAAACAAGCAGCATTGAAGGCTCTGAGTCACGGGTTTGGACCTACTCTATCCTGCCAGGGACCTGTGGTGTCCACCACTGAGGAGACAAGCGAGGCTCCATAATCCTGCAGAGAGCCCCTCAGCATCTGTATGAGATATCCTAACACTCTAGGGCTCATTTCCATGCTCAAGTGCATGGAGGAGATTTGGCCTGCTTCACTGACTATTGTCTCGGCCACGTCGGGCCCCTTCCAACCTCTCTAAGAAGGGATTTTCATTGAGATGGCCTTCTCATTAGAAGTGGGATAAACAAGAATCCAAATTGCAAGTTTCACATGGGAGCCATCTCTGTGACTTGCTTTGCTTATGATATACAGTGTGCAATTGTTCTGCTCCGCTTTACACCACAGGTTTTCATAACGTGTGCTCTGAGCATTGTGTTCAAGCAGAGGCAATGTTCTGAGAACATGAGCGAAGAAGACGGCTAAATGATTTCCCATTACAATCACATTCGACAAAAGATGGATTTTTATTTGCACTGATAAACTGATGAAGATGGTGGGGAGAGATAACACCTTATGATATTCTACTAGATTTAGCAGTTCATGCACTACATATTTCACAAGGCAACAGAGATCTGAGGAGAAGGACTACAACGTATTGCTGAGGATTGCAATTCGAAATGCACAGAGATATCAAACAACACTGGGCTCACTTCACGAAAAAATAGAATATGATTCATTGATAAAAATAAATATATAAAAGGTATGCTCATAAATACTATATCAAATGTAAAATTATTTATTTTCCTAGTCAGCAAGCTGGGGCAACATTGTAGTTGCTGAGCTCTGGGACACTTTTTCACAGTGTGATGAGCCATGTTGTTTGTAAGTCTTTTTCTTGTTTGTTAGAAAAAGAACTGTGCATACTTGCTTATAGAGCATACCGCAGGACTGCCACATCCAGATTACTAACTGCCATAATGGAAGGAGCCTATTTAGAGGAAATAAATGCTTGTCCAACCTACACCAAATCTTAACTTCCACTTTGAGGACAGTGAATGTTAGGTTACTGTACAATGTATCTTTAAAATGGCAAAATCCCCAGTAAGATAACAATTGTAGAGCAATAATGTTAAAGTACTGGTATACTCTTTAGATATGGTGTTAAGCTCAACTGATGTTATAAACAGCAAATGTTTACAGCAGATCAACTGCATTTTTCAACCCTCAGTAGTATTAGCAAAATTAGTGTTTGCAGTGAAAGCTAAAATAACCTAATCAAGTTTAAGCAGGTGACTGACTGCCCTCATGACATTCAGCTGGTAGCCAAGACTGATGGTCACTGCAGCATTACAGGTGGCACCAATCAAATCAAACGAGCTGACGGAGCAGCCTATGTAAAAGATCAGTCTTGCACACGCATCCAAATACTGCGCTGATGATGTCCGTCACAACCACGCTGCAGCTAATAGTAGGAAAACTGCTTAATGTGTTATTCTTTGCTGCCTCCACCACGCCACCCTCCACAACTCCACGTCAAATAGTATTAAAGTAAGAAAGTCGTGGAGTGTACTGCTGGATTCAGCCGAAGATTACAGATTTACCTATTTAACATATACGCCATTGTAGTAATGATTATGTGTCTGTCATTTATATCCTAAAATAGGCTAATGTTGCCAAACATGACATTAGCGCTACAAGACTGCATTAACTACAATGGAATCATCTTCCACTTGAAAGTCAGATTTCAAAGTGAGTTTTTACCTTTGTAGAAGGCCTATGGAGAGGGCTCTCAAGAGGCATTTCAACCATGTCTCACGCTCTCACGCAACACCTTGTATTTCTCTTGCATTTCAACCATTTCTCACCCTGAGAAGTAAGGGATAACTTTTCCCGCTATTTACAGACTTCTGCCGAGTTGATAGTTGTCTCAAGTTATACAGAGTTAAAAACTAGCCAATCAGAAACACCCCCCCCTCCCCACCACCCCTTCCTGAAGAGCAACACATACAATATTTGTATGTGGTTTGGTTTTTCAAAGACCAATCTCTGTGGGTGGTTCAAAAGTCAGTGCCAATAGCTTAGGGCTTGTGCTGAGTTCTGGTCTGCATCCCATAAAAAACATGCTACCGTAGGCATATGTGTATTGAGACTTGATGCATAACGGCTAGTGCTAAGTAACCTCACAAATTGGGCTGTGTTTGCCTTGAAGAAGAGCTTTGGATGACTGAAAGCCAAGCAAATAACAAGACTAGTCTGAATTACCAACTGCAGTCTTCTGTAGATTTCTCATATTTTTCAATCAAAGAGCATTCTGCTTCTCCAGCAGGTATGATTTAGCCTACTGTTAGGTTTACTGATCAGATGTCCGAATTGCACCACAGCAGTTGAGTAAAAAACAGCCCAGCAGTCATTTGTGGGGGAAAAAAGTACCAGAATTGCAGAATCTATTTATTTGAGAATAGAAGACATAGAAGTTTTGACACCGGAGCAATATATAAAAATGGGACAGGATAAGTTGCCTTGTCTTATCTTGACTATCCCAGTGCACAGCTGCTTGTAGGCTACGTCTCCTGAGATCCACACATCACTGTCGCAGTGCAGGAAGCTGTCTCTCCACTCCTCACATTGTGATGGTCCTCTGTTGGGCCATAGCATAGGCAATTACTTGTCATCTGAAAACAACTTCTAATAGAATTTTGACTGGAGGGTAGATGAGCGTTTATCTTCCGGACATTCCCTTTGCGATAACAAGAGAAGAGTTTTCAGGATGATTGAATATTCTGTACCCCTTGACAATTTAATATGGAAGTATCTACAGTATGTTAACTGTAGGCATGCTGCAGTGCGTAATCCCAGGGAGATTGTTTTATTAAACTTAATTCCTTTCTCCCTTACCAGGGAGATGCAGAAGTGTTGAATAAGTAATGACAGTTGAACTGCTGAGTGACTCTGTTTTAGCCTCACCTATCCATACCCTCAGTATGCTCTGTATGGATAGTTTCATTCATCAAAGTTCTCTACTGTCCTACATTTCTGTTGAATGGAGGTTAGCCAAGAAAGAGGCACAGCACAACAGTGACAATGCTCATCCAATTTGTTTGAATGATAATAATAGAAAAAATATTAGATTAGGTAATAGACAGTGGCAAAAGACAAGCTATTGAACAGGACAATGAGTACAAAATATCTCTTTTTTTTTTTACAAGCTACATTTAGACTAAAGGAGGTGACGTTGTACACATATGTCTGTCATCATTTAGCTTCTATTCATCTTCAACATTCTTTGCAGATTTGACAAGCCATTAAATTATTTTTCACAAATGGGCACAAGTCATCTCAACTTGTGTTTAACATATTACTATCAGAGCATCAATTCTAATGTATTCTGTAATCCATCTGCTAAACCCAAAAACAATCCTTGGATTGAGATGTTACATTGCACTGTATGTAGGAACTGAAAATGAAATTATTTAATGGAAAGAAGAATAGATCTCTCTGGATTATTTAATTTAATGGGAATAAGAAACTAAAGGAACTTCACACTTGTCCGGTTTAAACTGCACATTATAATAATCACTGTCTAGTGACTTGTCTGGCAGTGAGTCATTTGGTCAGACATAAATGAAGTTTAATTACCTTTTGACGTAAAATGATTATTAAATTATGTTTTGACATGAAATGCATATTTTCATCGACTGAGCTCAAAAGCTTACAATATGTCCTTTCTAATGGACTGCTGGGCAATGACTGGGCATAAATGATGATGATGATAGAATGATACTGTACTGTTTTCCATTGGAGAATAGAACTCTCTAAATGGAAGTGGAAAGGAAACTCATGCTGACTTGCCTTAATGTGGTGAAAGGAAAATAAAAAAGGAACAGCAAGAAAGACAGACTGAGGCAGAAAAAGAGAAATGGCTTCAATTCCGGTGAGTGACCAAAGCACAACTGTCCTTACACAGCTGCCTGGCTGAAATGAAACCCCAGTTCAACTGCTCACTGATTCACCTAAGCCGATAAATATTGATCTGCGTTTGCACAAGCGTGTGTGTCTCCTCAGGTGGAACCAAATATCTCTGAAACACATCAGGAGGGGAGCACTTCTGGGGGAAGGGTGAAAACCTGTAAGCAGATGGGATGGGAAATATAGACGAATTATGGCTAAACAACCAATACTAGAAATGGACTGTTTCAACCTATGGAGGATTAGCCATGTGGAGCTGCTGGAAGCTTGGAGCTCTGACCACCTATACTGTGGCCAGTAAGGCATAGATGCTTGGGATTTATCAAGGTCCTGGTAGTCTGACTTCCCTATGACTGGAACTATTAATAATTCTAATAAACATATCCCGTTTTAGAGATTGTTATTGAGAATTAACATTTCATGTTGACATAGAAACATTTATAATTAATAGAAGGCAATGTTGCTAAAATACTATAATGATGTTTCTATTAGTGTTTTTAATAACAGCTGAGTATTAGAAAGCTGTGTATTGTTCCACAAGAAAACAACTACTTTTCAATCCTTCACTGGGCCTTTGTTTGCTTGAAAACAGCACTAATGAGCATACAATAATTCCCCTGACCTTTTCTATATACGTGAACAGAAACTGTCTGAACATTTTGTCAAATCCATATTTTCACCCTTCAAAAGCACCTTTTACCTCCCAATGGCCTCTCAGAGTATTAGAGCAGCTGTCAAACTATCTACTGTAAATCCAAACTTGGCTCTTACAGTATGAGTTTAATGAATATACATTTTAATATAAACATTTGAATATCCATTTGAATATAAACTTGCACTGAGCCTTACTGCAAATACATGTCAGCATTACTTTTGCAAAAAATAACTGCATACTATTACTAGCAACTAGTGTGATGGGAATGCCCTTTTTTGTTATATTACATTAAAATAGGATGTATTTAGAGGAAAAAAAATGTTGTTTATAAATACTATTTCTTGTTAGTACATTTCTGCTCATTAACTTAGCACGGTACACTCCTATACAGTACACTCCACAGATTCAAAGGTATAATGAGAGTCATTGTACATGTCACACAAACCTGTATGGAAAGTGATTTTTGTAATCAGATAGACATTACTGCCTATTGCTGCATAATTAGGATAATCAATTAGGATAACAGAGCCGCAAAAACAACTCACAAATAGAAAGAAGGAAAAATGAAATCTTGTGGGAAAGCTAAGCAGTGGAGCCTGATCTGCTGTCCATTAACACCCCTCACTGATGTCACACAGGAGGATTATGCCAATTTACAGATCAGATAGGTAATTATGACACTCACTCAGCAGTGCAAAAAGTGCATTTTTTCAGGTCACATCTCCTTTCTACCCCTGTAAGCCATCTTGTCATCTTTGAAATTGACATTGTCATCATCAGTGGCCAATGTGCATTGGTGCCAAACCACGCACATCAAATGGGTCATTTTGAAGAGTGATATGAACACTCATTTCAAGAGGCTGATCATCAGAAGGAAACTTTCATCAGAGCCTTATATCAGACCTCACGCTAGAGACGAATCAAATGCACGCCCACTTACCCGTTTACTTACACTTACCACTTTCCCATTTACCCGTGCCATGAGCGCAATCAGAAGGCTGAGCGCACAGACTTTCAAACCAGAACGCACACAGTGTTTCAAAACACAAGGGTCCGAGAGACACAAAGACCGACTGCGACTTGAAATCCGTAGCTGATTGGTTGTAGCTACACTACAGGAACCTGCAGTGAGAGTGAGAGATCATGAGCTGGCTTTGATCAGTAAGGTATTGTTGTGTGTGATCATCTTCTGCTGTGTGTGTGTGTGTGTGTGTGTGTGTGTGTGTGTGTGTGTGTGTGTGTGTGTGTGTGTGTGTGTGTGTGTGTGTGTGTGTGTGCGTGTGCGTGCCTGCGCGTGTTTGTGCATGTGTATTGAAAGAGTAGCTAGTATGTAATGAGGGTTCAGGTCAACTGCATGGAACCCATCTCGGAGAAGCAGCTAGCCACTCTCACATGTAAGTTGTCAGGACCACAGGATTGTCTGAAATGTTGCTGTTGATACATAATATTAATAAACCATTGCAAGAGAACATATTACAAGTGCTCTAATACTCCTTCTATATGTCACAAGGCCAAAGTCAAGAAAAAGTCTAATTTAAATAGTTGGCGGAATGCTATTTGTGTTCTGTTGCTATTCAGTTAAAATTCCGACAGGTTTGGGACTCATTTTACTCATGATCACTCATCAACTGTAATCAAATCCGCTTAACAATTACTTTATGCATTACTTTGGAACAATTTTTGAATTGCCATATAATTTTATTCTACAATTGAAAACACTGTGTGCTTTCTTTGAATTACTCAATTAAAACAAGTAATGGTTATTAAATAGTTTAACAGACACAGTGTCCTAATAGACCATCAAATTCAAGTCATAAAAAAAAATATATATATTTGTCTATACCAAATTGCCTAGTTACGTAAAAAATATGAGTTGGGCTGTGTCTATTCATTTCACTGCACAAGCAAACTTCCCACATTTATTCTCACCACATTACCCCAAGGGGGCAACAGCATGATTTATCTACTCTATGCAGCTTCCTCTCTTTTGGAGGCAATAATTAATCCCTCATTTATGAGAAATAAAAGCTGCATGGAGATATGGGACTGTGGACAGGGAGTCATTTCATTTGGTGCAACCTCTACATCAGAGGCCTCTGGAGTTATTGTTGTGTCATATTTAGTTTGTCCTTCTCCACAAACTGCAGCTATGTGTGCCATGTCTTTGGCAACACAAATATGTCATGCCCTTCCTCCTTGGACTGCAGACCATATCTCAGCAGTTAAAAACCCCAGCAACAAATGGATCAAATACAATGGCATTGATGTCAACAGTATGTTTGAGTCATCATGTGCAGCAAAAGATGAGGTTGGTATCACATCTCTATATGATGAATTGTGAAAAACGGTCTGTCATGGTGTTAGGTAAGCAACTATATTAGCTGCATATC
Organism: Hypomesus transpacificus; assembly: GCF_021917145.1. Classification (NCBI taxonomy): domain Eukaryota; kingdom Metazoa; phylum Chordata; class Actinopteri; order Osmeriformes; family Osmeridae; genus Hypomesus; species Hypomesus transpacificus. The sequence continues at coordinate 14,831,002 of NC_061074.1, read as the reverse complement.
GACCTAACCTACCCTCTTTCTGACAAACAACAGTTTTCTAGGTGATGTTTACAAATGTACCTCTAATGGACATGAGATGAGCTGCTTGTTTTGTCCTGCTCTGAACCCATGCCCTACTAAAAGTATTTCCAAAGCTAGTGACTCCAGTCATCCAAGACATCCATCTCCTCTGATAATGTGCATTTAATAGGAGCTAAATTGGCTAGTGGATGGATGTGGTTTGAGCCCTAGGAGAGTGACAGTTTGACTTTTCATGGCTTTGATATGTGGGTGACAGCCGCATGTAGAGACTAATGGAGCCGTTCCACCGGCATCTGTTAAGAATGGTTCATTGAGCTCACAATTATCAGAGGCCACGGTTCAGTACCACACTCTCTGACAAACAAGTAACGATAGAAAGAAAGCGCTCATGCTGTGATATAACCCTGCAGTAAAATTCACAAAATCAGATATGTAGTTAGTCAAACAGAAGGTACATCATGTTGAGAATTAGCGTTTATGGACATCGGCTACACCAGTCCTGGCCCGGCTCCTTTCTATGGTGCCCAACCTCTGTAAGGACTTCTACTGGATATTGAACCATCCCTCTGATCCTTTCAGTAGCCCTGTGAGCCTGGAGGAGTGCAGCATATGAAAGCACAACCCTTATCCACCCCCTCCCTGTGAAAAATGAAGCCAGCCAAGCAGATCCTGCTCACTCCATGGCGAAAGCACACGGCGCTGCCTCTTCATCTCTCACCTCCAAATCATTATTACCTGATTAAGTGTGATTAAGAGAAGATCATTAGCAGCTGCATGTCCTGTCAGTAATGATTACCGTGACGGGTGCGTCATATCCAATGTGCTCATCTGCGGGCTTAACCAATTTAATGATTAGAGAGGCATTGTTTTCCAATTGACTTGGATGGAGGGTCGAAGAGCAGTAGGCTGAGCTGTAAGCTTGTGTGTGGTTAATATCCATTGACTGCATTGTAATGGAATACATGCTGTGTATGAGGGATGACATTGGAAAGTTTTTGAGGGAGAGAGTAGCAAGCAAGACTGCTCTGATGCAAACGATGTATAGTGGAACATCGTAGCTGGATTTAATCCCAAAATAGGCTCCAGAGTTAACTAACAAAGAGATGTGCTACATGCAGGTTCCTGTTGCACATTAAATCACAGTAAAGGACATGCACTGTATCTCATTGCTCTATCACAGCAATATGTTGCCGAAGTTCTTGAAAATTAAACTGGTAAACAAAGTTTGTCAGCTTAATCAACAAACTGCATTGAGTAAACAGAAACAATGTTGCCAAATTCGCAGAAGGCACCATTAGGTATGCTTCAATAGTTGTGTGGTAAAAAATGACAGGAAAGTCATTTACAATGTTATCATAGGCAATCAATTTCAAGATGCTGAAGATGTTTATTCTCTCTTTGTGGATACAAATATCCATCAATGCTGTGGCAGTCCAAACAACCCTGTCTGCTGGAGCATAGCAATGAAGAGGGAGAAGGAAGAGTGAGCCAAAGCTAGGTGAAAGTTGGCTGAAAATAATACTGGTGCATGGTTGATTGTCAGCAGGTTTTCTTTTGTTCACAAAGTCTTGCCCATTGATCATATTTGTGTTTCTGCAAGCCTTTATTTTAAAGAAATGCAACAGTTTTTGACGCACATTTCCAAAATTGGCCTACAATTAGCAGATTGTTCTGCATTATTGGTCTTTAACATTGTAACCAATTTCGAAAAGTTACATTGTGGGTAAAAAAAGAAGCCAGTTTACTCAGTCCCAAAACATCCCGTAAAATATATATAGAAAGAAAGAAAGAAAGAAAGAAAGAAAGAAAGAAAGAGAAAGAAAAAATATATAAATTACATGCTGACTTAATACACATCCAGTGTGGGCATGGGGCGTGGGTTAGAAAATAGTTACAGTTTGAATTTCAGCTTCTAAACAAGTCATGCTCACACTGATGAAACACATTTCAGTACTGTAAGAAGTCACCTTGCCTTCCCCCTGGGAAGCAAACTAGGGGTTACTGGACACACAACCAAGCAACCTTTTTCCTATCTTCTCCAAGAACCAATTTCCTGTAAAATATATACATTGTTTTTTTGTCACAGCCACATACTGTATGTCAGTCTCCATGCAGGGAGTAAACTAAATCATGCAAGATTAGGTTGAACCGAATGTACCGCACAATAAAACTCAATTCAAAATTGTATGTTGTCTAATCAGAATGTGTGTTGATTCATTTGGCCTGTGTGTTTAAGTGGATCTCTAAAGTATGGAAGTTATTGTGCTACACCTGGTGACGTGATAGAGAGGATGACGTTAGTCAGGCAGAGAGCATCAGACATAGATGGTCTAATGAGGTTTTACATGGAATGATACCAAACAGATGGAATGATTGGTTTCCAATTTCTCCCATCGGACAAATTTAGCCAATGGCTATTCCCGGTGCCAATTAACCTACCTATGAGCTCCTTCTCATCTCCTGTGTGACTCAACCTGCCAAGTAGGCTTTTGGCCATCAACTTCATTTTAGTGATGCGAACAGACGCCCTCTGCTTCAAACTGACAAAAATACCAATACTTAATCTATACTGAGTTGTACAGTTGGATGGTTAACTTTTTCTTATGATCAGTATACCACATTTAAACTGCTTTCAAAGTAAAGGGGTGGTTTTATTCACTTCATTTTATTAATGTATTCAATTTATTATTAATCAAGAAACTGGATCTTAAAAACATCACAACAACAACAAAACATAAATATTCATGTTAAATAAGTCCAACAATTAATGTTGGATTTTGAATTTTGCTGTGCAGGACATGAAGCCACAAAATGTATTAAGGATTCAAATTTCAAAGAAAAAAAGAAAAACACAACATCCTGGGTATGATTAAAAGTTAACAACTCACGGAGGTTAAGATCTACATAAAAAAAACACAATAATTATCCTGACATTTTCCATTCACCACATTGTCAGTACAATTTGACTCCTGAGACAAAACCCTATCTCTTTATCTAGCAGAAAAAATCCTTCTGCAAAAAATCCCGGATGGGTCAAAGCACTGGGGGGCCCATGGTCAGGTAAATTAAGTTTTATGTTTTTTGCCAAACTTCATACCCAGGTATTAAATCAGGCAGAAGATTCTGGGATTCAGCACTAAAGCAACCTTTATTGTTCCAAAAATAAGAAAGGACTGCCTATTTTATTTGTACAAAGTTCAGCACAGTCCACTAGTGATGCTTGTTTAGGGGTTGTTTAGTCTAAAAATACAGTGAACGATTACTGTTACAGACACTTTCAAGGTAGCTGTGTGTCAGTTCTCCCATGAACCTCCATAAGAAGGGTAGCTGATGACAAGCTGGGCTCATATTGGCTCTTTCAAAATTGCCTATTTTATTTCCATGGTAATCATCAAGATTTTTGTATGACCTGTATTAAATTATATATGTTAAAGATGCAGACCAATTTTCCAATACAATAGATTATAATTCTGATTCTGATTCCGATAATTCCAATTCAGAGGCAAGAATTTAAATTGATCTATGGTTTCCATTAAATGTATCTAATGTACCAAAGGAATCTCATTTGTTCAGGCATTGAACGGCATGCCCTACTTCTCTCTAAGATAGTGTAACGGCTTAGGAATTGAACAGAGATGGTAAAATTAGTAGTCTTTAGTGAGTTCTACAAAATCAATGTTTTGAACGCGGACCTTAGTATATTTTTTGTTCTTTTGTGACTTATCTCATAATAAAGTGCGGCTTCTGAACAAATCATTTTCAATTTCATTATATTTTTAATGGGTAATGAAGTAGGATATGAAGGGGTCCATTAGTAACAGTAGATACTTTAAGATAGATGTACCTAACTGCATTTCAATATTATTTAATGGTATTGTGTCATTGACTAATTTACTGTGCAGGGTTGGTTTATGCCACCCTGTAATGTGATAACTGTGTGCTTGTCACTAAGGTCAAAGGTCTGACCATCTACCAACATGTTCTTGCTTTCCAGGTTATCAGGACAGGCAGATGTACAGAGATTTGACACACTGCATACCCATAATGCAATTAAGCAGGTGTGTAATTGTGTACATGTGCATGAGTGTTGGCTGTGTATGTGTGCTTACCATAGAACACTCTCTCTTACTCTTGTTCACACGTTACTGCATGCTCATATCTGTTATTTGCATACAGCAGGCCTTTCTGACCCTTGAGTCCAACTCTGAAATAGCTGTCAATAAAACAAACAAATAACAAAACAGTCTATGGTTGTACCCCTTGGAACAAAAAATAAATGGAGGCTGTCATTTACCATCTGCTTGTTAAAAAAAACTAAAACACTTCTGCTATTGTCACTTTACTACAATCTATGTCCACGGAGTAGCCACAACTTTATTATTGAAATGCTTCTTGACCTTTGGTTATTTGCCTTTTTATGTCACACTTTGTAAAGGGTTGTTTTTGATTGCACAAATTCCAACACGCTACCTGATTGGATTTAAATGGCTTTAGATTTTGTTTTAGTTTTGTTTTGACACTACATTCAGAATTTGAATGTTAACGTCATCAACCGCAATTACAACCTACTGAGATTGATAAATGTATTATTCTGATCGGGTATTGTCAGTAAAATTATTATACCTGAGTAGATCCTAGATCAGGACCATGGACAGCTCTACGCCCATGTTCCACACTAGCCAGGCACTGCACACATTAGTTTGCACACATTTGACCTTTTTTCCAAATGTCCCACACCTCTCTTCTCACAATGGAAACATTTCCTTGCTTGTATATTGAGACTGTTATTGAGGCTGAACTACAATATTACATGAACATTCATGCAATGTACAGGTCAGTTTGAGCTATTTTTCTCTTCATGTTGTTTCACTAGATATAGATGTACTACTAGTGTTCGGCTGGATTTGCTCTTTTGCTCTAGTCAATGTGGAATTATTCAGCAGCAGAACTTGTCCTAGAACAGAGCGACAATGTCTCAGGGATATATTTCCTTTGATTGTTAATACAAACTGTTCATACCAAAATGCTCAAACCATGTATTCTTCATCAGAAACATTTTATTGATCATATTCTGTTATTAGAGATCTGTTCAAAGTGCTAATATGAATAAACAAAAAATTTATAACTATGCATCGATTAAAAAGAAAGGAAACTTGAACCCACAGAACAGAATTTTCATTCAGTCTAATATGATTTTCTATCATGTATAGAAGGTATACTGCATACACTTACCATTTTAATTTTTTGGTTAACAATTCCACTATCAGGACTGAGCCTAAAATATGTATCACCCCTGGGGACGGACTGCCTTTGCCCTATACTGTGTTAATGAAAAGTGCTTTGACTGAATTTCTTCTCTGATATCCTAAAAAAGCCCCCATGGGACATTTAGTGCTGGTAAAGGAAGGATAGCTGGTTGCCACAGTGATCTGATAGAGGACTGGGGTCTTAGGTAGGCTGCTAAGGAAACACAGATGCTATCTGAGCCAGTCTGGAGAGCAGCGATAGTCCTACAGAGTGACATTGTCACTCATCCACAGCTCTTCCACAGCCTTTAACAGTTAATCAACGATGATATAAACTGACTTTCAAATTGCTCTCTCGTAGAAGTTAAAAGTTATTACAAACTTAATAACAATCTAAAAATATTGATGTATGTTTATCTGAGAGATAGGACTTTTACATTTCCCCCTGACACAATAAATAACAATAAAAAAACACTTGTTCAGTGTTCCACCTACATCCCTGGCAACCATGCTAAAAAAGCATTTTCCTAACTTGCATGAACATCAAGATGAGCACCGCCCATGTGTCTCTTCAGGTCATTACTGCCTCTGCATGAATATAGAGTTTGTAAATGAACTTGTGCTAAGACATCCCTGCATGTCATCTTCACTGGTACAGTCATTGTTTTTGCAAAGCTACTCCAGCTTGTTCTGACCTGTGTATTTCTGCAACAAGACTCTGTTGGCCCCAGGAGGTAAGGACCCATGAAGGAGTCCCTCTGTCTTGCTTTATGTTTGATAGTTATACGAGGTGGGCCTTGTGGCTAAGCTTCTGTAACACTATGTCCCTCTAGGACCTACTGTGGGCTTATAATTTCTCTCTTCACAGGATATACTTGAAACTTGACTTTGCGCAAGGGCACACATGGACAGTCCAGTGTCCTATGGGATTTCTGGATTTTCACACATTTTGTTACCCTCATAAATGTTATTTGCAGGAACTGGCAGTGAGTGACAGCCCTGCTCAGAGTTTGGATGCACAGGTGGACAATGATTCCTCAGTGATCGCTGTGACTGGAACTGATGAGAATCTAGAGTGCATGAAGATAATGGCTTAGTCACACAGGTGGAATAGAGGAGTGTTAGAAATGGATGAGGGTCACCTAAAACATATGCTTAACGTCTTGTTATTCAGGTTCTACTGCAAGACCTGTGTCAATTGGATTATGCTGTTTAGACTTTCAGGAAAGAGGTCATTTACATAAGGTCAGTTCGAACAGAAGATCTGTCTTTATTGTGATCCTGTCCTTTTTTAAGGGTAGACACATAGCTGAATGCATCTCTGCCTAAAACAGTTGTAACTTATGAATGCCGATAACCCTTCCTCACGACGGACCCTGCAGCTTGAGACAGTTTCTTACTTGCTTCCTGTGGAGTCTGTCTGACCGTGCGGAAATGTTAACGGCACCATGTTATAAATGAAGGAGAAACAGGGTAGGAAAATAAGCAGGTCTATACAGAAGTGCAAGAGACGCATCATTTCAGATGCATTAAGCGAGACGGGATTCAATTTCCTCCTGCTTGCCGGAGCGTGTCTCTCTCGTCTGTCACTTCCGCTCTACTCCTGGGTATGATCGAGGGACACCATCGACAGATTTCCCATCACTGCATATTTGGTGGCATGTGCCACTTCTCCCTTTGTCCCCGACCCAGACTGCACACGGGGACTGAGTCAAATCAGCGTGCCTCTGCTAAACCTGGTGCCTATCAATGTCCATTTGATTGAATGTTACTGTCCACCTTGGCACGTTGCCAGCTCCTGTTATGTGGGGAACTGTCAACTTGAAACAGTAATGATAACTATGGGCAATATGGGTCAGCCCTGCAAGGCTTGACGAATTGACAAACATTACTTGGAGGTTATTCAAACTGATGGAAGTTCAGGGTGTCAATGCACAGATTATTTGAGTTGTCATGATGCATACCTCTGAAATCCTTTAATATATCTGCTCAAGAAAAGGATGATGTCAGTCTGTAGGGGATTGGTGATCAGAGTATCCCTCATAGTAATATCATGGACAGAATCTTTGTGTGGGAATATGATGCAACAACAAAATATTATTCAACATACTAATTTGATGTACTAAACCATGTCACATTTCTAAATGTGTTGTCTGGCACAGTATTACTTGTGGATGTTTCCTTTACAATCAGTGCTGTCTAGGAGTGTGAAATCTAGCATGACAGATGGAAGAGAATGACCCAATGACCTTTCATGGACTCTAGATTTGACAGAAAATCAGTTTGTGTCTAAAATATTTGTTTTACATTTTAATCGACCTTCAGGAAACAATTATTATAAATATCAATTTAAAAATCATCCTTTCAAAAAATGTTGTGTGTTTAGATCTTTACTCTGAATATATTCTCAATTGACTACATAGAAAATAGAATCCAATGTGTAATTAATGTTGATTTATTTTTGGTCTGTTCAGAGGGCTTTACTTGTTTCATATTCAAACACAATTGAATCAATGTTTGCACTCTCAAATAATGGCTTTTTCAGTGTGCATTTGTATTGTTTGACCTAATCTAACCTCAATTAAATCACTTTTCAAATTAAATCCGCCCTTGCTGTATATTGTACTGTCCTTTACAGAAGAGTTTCCTTTATGTGATATACATTTGTGCAGCCAGCACCTGGTCTGTTGTACTGTAAATTAATTGAAGTGGCTTTGAATAAAATTTGCAGCTGAAATATGATTAGCAACTGGAGATTTTCTCTTACTTACTCTAAACATCTTTTTGATAAGTAATAGAAACACAAACCTGTTATAGCCCCGTAACTTACTGTACACCATTGTATGTCAACATCTTTAACTTTACTCTTTAATAAGCTAACAGAGTAACCAATATGACTTTGGGAACAACTTGAATCAGTTCAATTCGCAAAGTTTAATGATAAGTAGGAACTATTATTGCCAAATGCAAAAAATGCAATGCTAAGGATGTATATAGAAAAAAAAGATGAAACCATTGGCTGGCAGGCCTTCTCCTTTGCCTTTTTTGCAACACTGGGTGGATACTGTGAATGTAATGGATGTAATGTAATAATTAAATGACTGCAGTGTATTCTGGTTTACTGACAAAGTGACTTAAACAAAAACAGGTCTGCTAAACGCATTTGAAATGACAGCCGTCACTGTATCCCATTAATCTTGCTTTACAACTAAACTACAGTGTGGCTAATTACATGGCATGAGAAATAGATTTCAAAATGCCATCTTGGGGCCAAGACATTAGTAACTACTAAAGTGAGTTTGCCAGCAGTAATTTAAATGAAGAAAACAAGTTAAAAACACTACCATCAGGGAAAAGCACAGGCAACCAACTTTCCTAGGTCCAACAACAGTGCATAAGATTGCAAAAGGCACTAAAGAAAGTAATTCTCCATCCTTTCTTTTCAGTCAACAGGAAGACTGAGTTAATAGGGGAGAACAAGTGAAGCACTTCTAATTACATTTGTAATGATTTGTTTTAGACTCAGCTCAATCAAACTCAAATAAAACAGAATTTCACTTTATGAATATATGAGAATGGCATAGAAATAACACTATCTAACTACATAGCAATACTTTAAAGTTAAACATTTTAGGTACATGGAAATTGCCATGTATGGTATTAAATGTTAGCAGCGTAGGATGTTGCAATTGAAAGAAGGGCCAGCATGCTATTGAATATACATAGCAAACAGGAAATGACACAGGTTCTCAGCACATCCAGTATGTCTCAATTCTCCTGACAGTTGCAATTGTGGATCCTTATCACAGCCCTCAGCGTCAATGCAACACATCTCTGCAATTGATGATATGACAACCTAGTGTCCATGGGTGCAAGCAAATTAATTCCTTGTCTGGTGCTTTTCCCTCATAGTCTAGGTCAGTCCCGGCTACAGTCTTTTTTTGTTGTTTCTGCAGTTTCACCCTAGCTCCTGACAGATTCTTTAATAAACTGATTACCAATGGGTTAGCACTCATTTTAATGGCCAAATGTCCACTCACAGAGGATGTAGATGCAATATGTTAACATTTCATGGCCAGTAAAAAAACATTAGATCACTCTACACTACAACCGGTGACATCACAGCAAGTATTGATGAAGGACCTGTGATTGTATGGGCATAATAAATAATGGTCTGTTATTTGGCAACCATAACCTGTTCTGTGTAGCACATCTAAACAATAACCAATTTGTTATCTTCAATGTTTTCTTCAAAACTAATCCCTAATAGAGATTTGGGGGAGAATTTGAAGGTGCCTGAAGTAGACAAGCATGATTAAGAAGATGCATATCTTCTGGCCTGATTATAAGCCGTGATATGTTAAATTAAAACTGGAACAAATCAAGTGGGAGTCTTTTCGGTGTTCCATTGAATATTAATTAAGGTGATTAACTGAGATAAATTGCAATTTACAACGTAATTGGTAGTGAGATGACATTGGAAGTTCATGCAGGACTGGAATTAAATGAAGCCACACTGGACCTTTCGCTGATGGGTTCTGACTAATCTATAGCTTTAGAGTAGCATTGATTACAAGGTTTAAGTAGCACTGTAAGCAACATATAGTGATTGCACACATACTGTACAGTAGGTTGAAAACATGCTCTGGAGTAAAGGTTTCTGCTGGTGGCAGAAAGCATGAATGAGTTAAATGAACAGTAAGACAACAAAATGGAGTAAAAGGCATTTGGCTTTTAAACAGGAGCCACAGGCCTCTGACTCCATGGGGGTAGGGTTTGTGTTCATTGCTGACTGAAGAGTGTCTGTCATATAGCATAAGAAGAATTTATTGTGCTACCACAACCAGCATTTTCCCATAACCAACTAAGCAAATGACTGGCAGAAACAAAGCAGGCCACTGATTATTTAGGTTAAAAAGTATTAAATGGCTGAAATACATAATAGTTAAATGATGTCTTCTGATGATTCTAGAAATGTTTGTAGCCTTTTCCTTGTGAGTGTGAAAAAAACAACAATAACAAAAAAGAAGTACAATGGACCTTTGATACCTCTCTGTGATTGGTGATTGTTCCATTCAAAAACTTGTGTTTCAAATAAATTGCTGGAACACCAGAATCCTTCAGGACTTGTCATGAAATCTCTGTACAAAGACTCTGCGGTCTAATAAACAAACCCATAACATATACAGTATGTGCCTTTCACAACACACTGGAAAGCCATCATTGACCTCATTGAACGTGTTGACCTCTTTCAAATCATATACAATGACATTATATTATTTACATTCATGGTTCAAACCCACTCTGTGAATGTAGTGAATGTACTGCTACTTTAAAAGGATTTGATTATTTAAGACACATTTTACATTTAAGGACCTCTAGAATGTCATAAATCATGCTGGTGGCTCATTCATATAAGATTTATGCCTTTGTCATTTGACACACATATGATTAATTATTTATACATTTTTGGACAGTCTTTTTTGTAATATTAACTCAACCTAGTGTACTCAATGTGACTAAACTGGTTATTATAGGCTCTACACACTGGCCTTTATGATCACTCAGACCAGGCTGAGATGCTAAACCCAATGCTTATTAACTGAAATAAAGCCATTCATCTCTAATGAGCTCCACCAAGAACAACAGAAGTTACTGAGTGTGAAATAAACAGAACAGAACATATATCTAAATTTGAGTTGTTTTGAGATCAGAGAAGACAATGACACTTGGTGGGGGGAGTTTAATGAGGCAGTAAATGATTCTGGAACCACTGACACGCGGAAGCTGTTGATTCCTACTGATTAGACTTATACTTTTTGTATTCTGAAAACCCAAAGGTTCTGTGGAAGGTGAATTACTTTATGTCCTTGATTAAACTTAAAATCTTTGTTAAAGGCACTCTCTAGGGATCTGAAATGCCATGAAACATCATACATTTGAAAGCCCTGGGATATTCAAAGATTGTTTTGACATAGCAATGATCAAGCATGCGGCTCATGGACATTACTTTGCAAAGTATGTTTTTCTCAATCTCAAGAACACGCTTCTGTCTGCAATAGAAAGGTACTAAATGAAGTTGGGTCAATCATGTACTCCCTTAATGGAAAATAAATCCACAGGTAATTATTGAATATGCCAATTCAACAAAAAGCAATTTAAATGGACTTGAATGTTTGATTCTGTTTATGCCCCTGGCAATGAAAACATACAATTTGCTAAGAACAAATCTGATACTGAACAATGAATGTGACGTACACTGTCATTAGCTCCACTGTAATCTCTCACCATATCTAATGGCGGTTTAATGCAAAGACCTGGAACATGTTGGTTTTTACAAACAACAGGTTAAAGACAGAAGAAAACATGATATTTTCTGAAGTTCAAACATCCCATGCAGAAAACAAGCAAAGGGCGGTTCCTCAGTTATTCAAAAAGATGTCCCACTCACAGAACAAACCTATGTCCCCGTGGCTGATGGTAGTGTTGCGGCACCCCCATGCTGTGGTCACATGAGCAGGTCATGAAGGGACTAGTGTGCATGATTTGTGCTCATATGGAGGGAAATCCTAGCAGATGATTATTGGAGTAAAGCTCCTTGACCTCCCTCCAATTCCAGAATGACACTGGAGAAAGACGACCATGGATCTCTCCTGAGAGTGTCTGCTGAGGTTGTTGTTTTAATTAATCTAAGGGTTTCAAGAGGCATAAGTGTGCGACGTACATGTGCAGCAAAAGCATTTCATAATATATTTTTTATAATGTATTGCTTTCTCTAGACAAGTAGTGAGTGCTGGTAAAAAATGACAGTTCTGTAGTTCACTGTAAGTGATGTTTTGCCAGCGGGCGCAGACTCTGCATTTTATGCAAAAACAATTTTCCTCCAGTCACCCAGTTCCACTGACTCCATGCCAAAGAAAAGTAACTTGAAAAGCATTAAACAGATACACACACTGAGAGCTTTTGTGTCTTTCTGACTTCAAATCTGATTTTTTTTTACACACAGAAAGATCTGAATCATGCAAAGTTAAAGGGTGGAACATAACCTATCTGGATGAACATTGTTTAGTTAAGGGAGTCTACTGCTGATAGTTAAATTGATTCAAGAGCAAAGGTGAGAAATGCAACAGAACTTTTGAGAAGAACATGCAGATGAAAACATGAAAACTTGCTTACACAGTACCGTGCCCATTATTCCTTTCAGATTTAACTCAATGAAGACTGTTTGTAAGCTGTTTAAGTTGAGTTGAATCAGGGTTGAACAACAGTGGACATTCTTATTCATGCATTAAATGGGATGCACTAAACTATATTTGGTGATTTAAGGGCTGAGAATGATACTTTTTTTCTATTATTGTGATTTTTTCTTACTGTTCTTTTTGGCTAGAACCATTTAAAAGTTTCCATTATCATTTTGCAAATGATTACTGAAAGCACAAGCAAGTTCCTATTATGCTTCAACAATCCCTCCAATATATGAAATCCAATTCCGTTATGCTCTAAATCCTTTGCATAAATTCTGCCTTAAACAAAAAGACAAATGGATAATAAAATATTTTTCTACATTATTCTATTCTATACTATTCTCTTCTATTATATCATACTCTATTTGAATCTACCCGTAGTCAAATTGAAAAATGAAGATGAATTGTTTAGATATTTTTCACATTTCAAATGTGTCAATTGTATCTAGTACAAGTACAGGACAGGTACATTTACGTTGTTAGTCCTGCTCCTCATGATCCTGATTATTCGTTTCTTATCAAGAAAAGAAATAACTCCTGATCATATGTGAACTTAACAGTACTGAACTTATCAGGCACCCGCCTACATTCAAAATGTTAAATTTGTATTCTATTTAGTCCATGCAGAGCCAAATACACGTCACTTAAATTCATTAGACAGTCCCCCATAAAGAGTGTCATTATTTGGAACTATGTGCTTCCATCCAGTTAGCATAAAAGCCAATTACGGTGAACAACGGAATGTTAACTGGTTCATTAGATAATAGGAGACAAAACAAATGTCACATTTTCATATGGGTACTGCTGTTTTAAACTGCTGTTTTGATAGAAATCTAGCAGGGATCCACACATGAGATACTGGAACAGTGAAAATAGTGGACTTCCAGGTTATCTCACGGTCCCATTGACCTGCAGCTCTAACTAAGGAGCAGAGCGCACACCCCCAGGTCACGTGGTGGACACAGTTTACCGTCTCTCTGAACCCATACATGGTGATGTGTTACAGGTCATGATGAGGATAATAGATAGGTCATGTAGAGGATAATAATACATTCAAGCAGCAGTTGAATCGTCATTTACCTCAACACAAATCCCACCTGTGGGGAAATACACATGGGAATTGAAAAGTGACTCTAGCCTGAGTACTGTGGTCTACAATTCAGCTGACACCAAACAGAGACCCTTTGAAAAGGGACAATGTTTACCTGCCCCTTTGGCTGCTTTTCTCTGGTATGCCAACCTCTGTGGAAAGAGGTTAAAGCAGACTGTCCAGTCACTCTCTTTTATAAAAAAGTGAAATGAATAACAATAAAAAAGCAATCCTGAGCATGACTGAGTACTCACTAAATTATGATTAAGCAAAGTTCAGATGCAGCATCACAGGATGTTCACTGCTGCTAACAAATTAAGCGATCAGTCTCACTAAAGAGAATCACTCAGAATTCTAGTTTAGCTTGTGCAGTCATACAATCAGCTTTTGTACTTAATAAGGTAGGTTTAAAAAGTTGCGAAAGAAATACTTCTGTGGAAATCATTCTGAATGACTGTAATCTCACTAATCCCATTTAAAGCTGTGTGAATTAACAACAAAAAAAGAAATAGCATAGCCAAGTCTTCGTGACTGCTTGCTTCGACTTAAAAAAAAAGAGATACTCACAAAATAGAATGCTTCACTTGTTCATCTAATCAAGGGACATCCACGGTATCAGCCCAAGTGCAGACCTACGTAGACACCCAGTCAAACACACACTCACACATACACACACACACAGAATGTGTACATGCAGCTGGGATTTATCGTGTCTGACAGCCAGGTTAGTCCAGGCTAACCAATCTTTGGGGTGCCTATAAAACACAGGATATCAGAACAAGCCGCATTGGATGACACAGGAATTGCACTCCTCCTGGTATGGTGAAGTAACTGACACTGAATGACCTTTTAATCTCTTTCTTAGATCTCTGGAGAAAATAGTGCTGCATTTCTACTTATCCACTCAGGATGAGGCTTCCTAGGACCTAGTACACCCTCCAGCAGGAGAGTGAGACTGTGGAGACTTGGAAAACAGTGTGGGTGGCTTGTTGCTAAAGAGTTTATTTATGTTAAATTCACTCATGAGCCATGACTAAAAGAGACACACTTTGTAATTCATCACAGATACCATGTAATGTTCTATATACTAGTAACAAAAATAGACAAGAAGAAACAGGAGTAAACTGACAGAAATGTAACAACAGACCAACACCAGCCTTGTATTAAAAGCAAACTCAGTCACGTAGGACAGCTACAGTACCACCCATATCCGGTAACACTTTAGAATAATGGTCCGTTGTTAATGAGTAGCTATGCAGGAAGTAATAGGTAGTTTTACATTAACACTGAATGTAATACTATTAACTAATATGGAACCAAGATTAACTAAGCAGTAAGTAATAGCGAATTTAGTACAAAGGTAGTTCCTTGGTAGGTATTTGATTATTACTAAATAAATATATCCTCATTGAGAACTACTTGTGAACTATGACCAATTAAGAAAGAATAACCAATGAATTACTAATCACAAAAGTAACATCTACAAAGTGAACAATTGTTTTGGTTTTTACTCTTAACATGGTCATAACATTTCAAAAGCTTGTGCCTGAAATTAGTTATTTGTGGAAACCAGTTTATGAATATTAACGTTATAACACGTCCCTGTATGATTATGGGACAGGTCCCCCCAATATTTGATCATACTGTATGATTATGGGACACGTCCTCCCCAATATTTGATCATACTGTATGATAATGCGGGCAATTTCGATGTGTCTGCTATTTGGTTCTTTCTGCAGCTCAGAAAATATCAAATCACGGCCGGTCCATTTTCCAAATCCAGTAGACTTGGCTTACCAAAACCTATTTGTCCTGAATCCATGTCATGTTTTCCCCTAAACCTACTGGTGCAACGTCAACGAGTGAGTTTGGAGCGCGAAATCATTTGGCAGTGGCACATTTTTATGGATTGTAAATATCCAGTATTTGGCTAACATAAGACAACAACGACTAGGTGAATTTCACTAGAATTTGGAATTGTAGAATTAGTGCAAATTTGGAATTGTAGAATTAGTGCAAATTTGGAATTGTAGAATTAGTGCAAATTTCGATTGCACAGTTTGTATGAGGGACTTTTTACAAGCTAGCCGACAGCTATAGTCTGGCTTTACAGCTAGCAATAACTGTAGCTAGCGTTTTGGGCCATGTTCCTGTTCTCTGAATTGGGTTATCTAGCAAGTTATTTTACAGTCCTGCATTTGTTCTTTCTTCCTTAATCATTTTTATTCCTTTGGGAGCATTGCTGTTGTAGTGGATAGGCCTATACGTTGATTTGGGTTAGGGTTAGCCATGTACTTACTTATTACTTATTTAGCCATTATGTTTGACTCAGTTTATCATCACATTTTGTTGAGTGTGTTTAATGTTTCATTCCAAAATACAGAATTTTTGTTTAAATGCTAGGTTTCATCATTGTGCAAAACAAAGAATGTTTAATTCAGACATATTTTACAAAATGCTTTATTCTTGCATGCCCATGTGCATTTTTGCATTATGTAGGATTTTCTTTTACGACTTCATGGAAATCTTCCAGTGCATATAATTAAAAGAAATGTTATCCAATCACTGCAGTTGTTTTATGTTGTATATCTTGTGAGGTGACATGTTAGTGAGGTGTTAACATGTTTTTCACTTTGAAATAATTGTCCAGATTACAGTTACTGCGGGATGATAAGGTAACTCTTGAGTAATTAGTGAAGAGTTAACATGTTTGTCACTTTAAAATAATGGTCCACATCACAAGTAGTTACTGCAGGATTACAAGGTAACGCTTAAGTAATTAGTGAGGAGTTAACATGTTTGTCACTTTTAAAATAATGGTCCACATCACAAGTAGTTCCTGCAGGATGACTATGTAACACTTGAGTAATTAGTGAGGAATTAACATGTTTGTCACTTTAAAATAATGGTCCACATCACAAGTAGTTCCTGCAGGATAACAAGGTAACGCTTGAGTAATTAGTGAGGAGTTAACATGTTTTTCACTTTAAAATAATGGTCCACATCACAAGTAGTTCCTGCAGGATGACAAGGTAACGCTTGAGTAATTAGTGAAGAGTTTTACTGGTTTTCACAAGTAACAGGCCTATAATAAGTCTAATTTTATATTTGACACATACGGTACAGGCATACATTTCTGTGAGGCACTAGTGATATTCTAACTAACTGGAAGATGGGGGTTTGCGCTTATCGCAACATAAATGCAGGATGCAAATTGTTTTTGAAAAGAAAACAATGTATATATTTTAGTGCTGTCAGTTTAACGCGTTATTAACGGCGTTAACGCAAACCCAAATTAATGGCGTACATTTTTTTATCGCACGATTAACGCTCTTTTTGGCCTAGCAAACTTTGTAGTTTTTTTTCACATGCTGTTGCAACAACTACCGAAGTTAGAAAAACTACAACACCACACCGGATCTAGCTAGGCCGGAAACAAAACAACAGGCACGCCACACACTTGTTTGGCTTGCGATCCGGCTAAAGCGTAGTGGCAGAGCCCGTTTACGGATATGAGACATTCTCTGGTAGTAGGTTAAAACCCTTTCCTGCCGGACCATTCAAATATGGGTCGAAAAAGACCCATAGAACCCGCCTTAATAACTTTGCCATCCAATCACCGATTTTATTTCTGAAAACTGCCAGATACTCATGACAACTTAAGCTCAAAGCACATATCATTGGTTAAGGGGTTAGTGGGAGGGGGAAATAAATCTATCGTCTGCAACGGCAGCCATTGTTTTCTGAGGCGGAGCCAGAGCGGAGACCATGGGAGATTGCCTACAGTGTTAGATATACAGCTTCGAATTGAAATCGGAGACGATATTATGAGTTAAGACAAGTTCCTTAATATGTGTTGTCAATATTGTCTATTAAAAGTCTCAACTTTTTACTTACGAAGAATTTGTTTGTGGGAGTGACGCGAGTGTTTTCAGGAAAGAATGACGTGTCCGGCTTGGCCGTTTGTGACAGGCAGCAATGACGGTAGTAGCACTGTTTAGCTTCGATTTGAGCAGATTTCTAAAAAACTTCGAAAAACAACATTAACTAGGTAGATTATGTATACTCTAAGCTAAATGTACATGCCTTGTTTGGCCAATTCGGTCGATTGTGGAAGAAACTCGAACGTTTTTTACTTATCGAGAGGAGTATCTAGCCATAGCGCTAGCTGCTTTTAGCTGCTTTTGGGACAGGATAATTCCGGTTTCCCCCATGTCTCCACTAGTCACAAGAATGGTCATAACTTTTAATCAAAATAAGGTATTTCTAATCTGTCTTCTGTTCTACATTGCCCACAGACTTGTGGATATTCCACCTACTCAAAGTTTTTCTCTATCTTGTAATTAAAGTGGTGACAAATTCAGTTGTCTGATGAGGTATGGTGGATGGAGAAGTTTTTGTTAAAAATATCTACCTGAAACCACTTTGATAAAATATGATTTGCCTTAAGTAATCATATATTCATTTACATGATAAAAATCCCCTAGTTCTCCTCTTCAAGATGGTATAAACAGTTAAGGTGTATGATTTTATATGAAAATCCATAAAATATGAATATTAATATGCATATCATATTTCAACAGCATATGGAATGTTCGGAATTTTGTATTAGGCAGTAAAGGGTTAACTTTACGTTTTGAGTGGATGGCGAGCGCGAGACGCCGAAATGGATGCCAATAAGATTCTGAATGGAAAGTTTACTTTTAAAAAGTTGCCAAATGGTTCCATTGACAAGACCAAAGTGATCTTTGTGTTTTGTCGTTGTAAAATGAGCTATCATTGCAGCACGTCCAGTCTGAAATACCACTTGATGGCCAAGCACACAGATGATGCAAATTCTCCGCCCCCTCGTCAAAGCCAGGCGATTGCAATGTTGTTTTCAATAACAAAAAATATTTGCACAAAGCAATCCGAACCACTTTTCCATGTTGATAAGAGCATTTAAATTTGAAAAAAGAATGGGACAAAAAGAAATCAAGAGACATTTAGAATAGATAGAAATAGAAATGTGCGATTAATTGTGATTAATTGCGAGTTAACTATGACATTAATGCGATTAATCGCGATTAAATATTTTAATCGTTTGACAGCACTAATATATTTATATCCTAAAGAGAAGTCCTCCTCAGGCGGCTACTGTAACATAAAGGTAGGTCTTTGGAGTCTGAGACATTGAACTGACACTCAAGAGCTCATAATAGTAAACTAATACAAACATGAGAGTGTCAGCATCACTTCCTAATTATAAAAAATGTTAAACAAATTATCATTATTTGTATTATGCCATGTTTAAGTTTGAAATAAACAGAGAACATTTGTCCATCCTTTGGTAAGAGTAGGCAAAATCTCAACCTGTAGTCAACGTATTTGGGGGATATAATATTCATAAACTGGTTTCCACAAAGAACCCATTTGAGGCACAAGCTTCTGAAAAGTTATGACCATGTTATGAGTAAAACAACCACTTTTTAGACATGTTACGTTTTGTGATTAGTAATTCATTGGTTATTCTTTCTTAATTGGTCATAGTTCACAAGTAGTTCTCAAGAGGATACATTTATTTAGTAATAACCAAATACCTACCAAGGAACTACCTTTGTTGTAAATTAGCTATTACTTACTGCTTAGTTAATCTTGGTTCCATATTAGTTAATAGTATTACATTTGGTATTAATGTAGAACTACCTATTACTTCCTGCATAGCTACTTGTTAACAACGGACCATTATTCTAAAGTGTTACCCCCATATCCACTTATCCCCTTTACCACATACAACCAAACACACACACACACACATGCATTCACTTACACACACACACACACACACACACACACAGATGTGGATATATTTTCCAATATCCACATCTAATCTATCTCACTCTATAGTTATTCCCATGATTCTGCACTGGAGTGTTTTCCTATTGGCAAATGTGGCAAGGCTTTGGTAATAAATCATCAGCAAAAGCTGTGGCCTCCAGCTCAACCTGCTCTGCCGAGACAATTCTCAACAATTGGATTTATCCCACAGTGCATACTTTGCTCTAAGCTGGCAGCAGCCCCAGTCAGTGTACTCCTGTACCTGAGCCATGTCTGTCCGACAAGGTGCTGGCCACCTCTCCACAGTGTCACAACTCCTCAGTGATTGAACAGTTCCCACTGACCCCTCACGCCACCCGCCTGTCACAACCGGTTGGTTACCATGGCAATTCCTTAAATTTATCCCCTCCTCTTGCAAAAAAACATCAGCTCATTAGTATTCGTGACAGACATTGCAATAAAGACTTAGAATGAACTCTGGTCTTAGAATGCATCGTTATTATTGTGTCTTATTATAAGCTTTCAAAACAATGATAACAAAGTACATTTCCCCATCGATTCTCATGTAAAGACTTCTGAATTTGTCGATTGTGGTGTGGCTCATTCAAAACTAGAATTCCCATTAATAAAGGATGGATACATTTCTTTTCCGGGGGTGAAATGTAAAACTATGCAAATTAAACTATGCAAATTGCCACATATTGCATACTCTCAGACTTATCTGCCTTTGCAAACACAAAACTCTAAGCATAAATAACAATTGGACCTGCAAGGAAGGTTAAACAGTTGCAGCTGTGCCCTCTGCCTGCTTCATTTTCCAACTTAGTCTAACAAATGTAGGGAAGTGTTTAGCGAGAGGATAAGAAAAATGCTGATTAGACGACAGAAATTGGATTTTTGCTAGCCAGAAAAGCTGCCTAAAACACGAGAAGGGCTTCAGTAAGTCCAAAATGAAACAGCAAACGTATAGGGCCTATGTGGTGTGTTGTTTGTTTGCATATTTGTGTACAATGCACGTTTGTTTGTTTGTGATTTCTTTGCGACAGTACAGAATGTTGTGTTGGGTTCATGAGATGAGTAGAGAAGTAGAAGTATGAACATCACACCCTTTTGACACATTCTATTTCCACAGCTCAGTGGGCCCCGACAGAGCTCACATCTTTAAGTAAACAATCTTCCAGATGTCAATATTTGATGGCAGGACCCAAGGCACGGTAGATAACTTACTAGGTGGTATGGAACGTGCTAATAAACCTCCAGGCACAGAAGAATTCTTGCAAATGTGCTTTTCCATTTGATCATAGATCTTTGGGAATCGTATTGTTCACTATTGGACATGTTGTACTAAGTTAAGTGACTTTGGAAGAAGATGAGTGGAAGGTATGGAATGGGGTTGGGGTGGGGTTCCAAACTCTGAGTCATCAAAACATGATCAACATTTGAATCCTTTTCACTGAAACCCTATGCTACAAAACATAATGTCATTACACAACAGTTTATTGGTTGCAACATTGCAATAATGTAAACACAATATTTGTGTTTGCTGTATCTTGATTAGGTAACAAGGCATTTTGAAACCATAGGCACATGGTTCAAATAACTGCTGATAAAACCAATGCTTTACCAGTAAGTATTTTTTTAAAGTTGCAATGACCATATCTGTTTCAAGGTTTTGAAATCAACAGTAGTATCACTGATGCAGTTATATTATGTTGCTGTTTATTCCGGCATAGAGTCCTCTTGGCATACTTTGTGTTCAAGGCCTTTGCATGTGCTGATAGAGCTGGTGGTCTGTATCAGTGTGGACCACTTCTGGGTGTAAAACAGACGGCTTGGAAAATAGCATCAGAGCGTGACTATACAATGAATCTGTTAATCGCATCCCTAACTACAGGGAGGGGACAGTCATGCCAATGGCAATAGCTCTTTTATTAGCACAGGCACCGAGCTGGAAGACTGACATAGCTGGAAACAGAAAGAAGTGAGAGTTTGAGCTTGACTGACCGCATCATCAACTTGAGATAAAGATGGTCGCAAATTAGCTTGTGATTGACATGTAAATGCTAATAAGACTGGGTGGCCAGCAAACATGTACACACATAAAATAAACCAGTTCATAAAGTGTTGCCTGTTTTTTTCACATGCCATAAAAAGTATGGCAACTGACCAAACTAATCTGTGTTGTACGTTTTAGAACATGTTTGAACCTAGGAAACATAGGCTTAGAAAGGTGCGCAGCGACACACCTGTCAGGGTGGCATTGTGAACAGTTGGTGCAGCTTCCTTGAAATTCCCGGGATTTACCCATAGATTTAAACGCCAAGGACAGACCCCAGTGCAAGACTGCAGGTCACAATAACCTTTATACAGCAAAAATGCCAGAGACAATGTGTGCATGATAAGTAGATTAGTACTTAACATTTCCTTAGAGAACTAGCCTCAGTCATGGAGTTGGGAGTGATTATCACTGACACTCTCCTTTAACATAGTTTATTCACCTTGACTTCACTTGGTGGTACACTACCCATGATATTGGATATTTGGTGTAGTATAGGCCAGGGTCCAGTTAATTCTAATTGCCTCTACAGGTTAATTACCCCTCCCTTAGGATGATTGTCAGAATTCATATAACTCCATGGGAGTGACCCTGAGCTGTCAAAGTATGTGCATCTACAGTACACTACTGTATGCTATATTCTGTGTGGTAGCTAGGAACTACCAGATGAATAATCTCTGAGTTTACTTTCTAAATTGTTTAATTTTCTGAAGAATGTCAACCACACTCCTTCCATCAGTGTTTATTATCTTTAGAATCAAAATCTGGTAATAATGACATTCAACTCAAGAAGATACTACACATGATTGGAATTGTCAGTTCTAGAGCTACCTAATCTAATACACTTGCTCATCTCAGCAGAGAGCTGTTTGATTAGAGCACTGATAAGTGAGATACAATCTGTACAATGGCCAGTAATTCCGCTTCATGTGCTTTGGTGTCTTTCTTAATACACTTCACGGGTCATTTTCTGACTTAATCCTCTGTAGATTATGATATGACAAAACATCTAGGCAAGATATCTCTCTCAGGTTCAATTGAAAGGTGATCAGATCAAACTACCGTTTGTGGAATCTCACACACACTTCATTCGCCATTAAATTGTAAGTTACTTTGTTATTATTTGTATAACTTGTGTAAGTATAGTGCATGAACCATTTGATTTAAATTATGTGTATGATGTCAGTGTTAGTATGGTGTCAGACTGTCAGTAAAAAAAACAAAAAACATTTGTCATTCAGCAAGTGTCGTGGTTGCTATTAATAAACAAGTGACATTAACTTGGTCGACATTCCCATGAGGTAAAAAGCAACGCATGCTCCAGCTACAGTTTGCTTAATTAGAACAAACTCACTGCATCACAGCACTATAAATTGGCGGTCTTAATCTTCACAAGCGGCCTCATTAGCACCATCAACCACAGAGGGAAAATGGCCCCCCTCTGGACCCCAAGACAAGCCAAGAAAACACTCAAACAGCATTCAACACTGTGTCCCTTGGTGAAGCTTCTGCAATCCAGTGAACAACTAAATAAACAAATAGCTAAGTTCTGCTTACTGCTACATGATATACTCAGAATGTATGATGGAGTCCTACAGCGCAGGTAGTATCAGCCTTAAGCAGGGAGTCGAAACAAAGAGAATTATTTATAGGATAAAATATTTATAGGGAAGTTCACTTTCTGCTGTCGTTGCCCTGTCACATCATGGGCAGTTCAGCAGCCTCTCAAAAGGGGGAGTTCCCTAGAATATTGAAAGCAAATTAAATAAACCTTAATTCCCATGATATCACCTTATCATGTAATAGATGTTCAAACATTCTGGATAAGATGGCTACTTGAAACTGGACTCTAATTAATAACAAATGCAAGTCCAAACGAGAAGAGGGCCCACACACACGAGTACTAGCGTTACACTGGAGGCTCCCAGGGGCAAAATGTCCTGACAGCTTTCACCAGGATGAGAATTGACTACCTTTCTTTGACACCAATTCTAAAGTGATGTGTACTTTTTTGCTTGTGTGAGTCTTCATGCATGTGTCCAAGAATTCTGTCATTGTTATATTTCCAGTGCTGCAATCATTTCTCACAGGTAGTCACCCACAGTACAAAAATGTCACTGTGACAAAGGAACAACATCCTTTTAGTATGGCCTTAAATTAATTTGTTGCTTATTTTGTACACTACAATGTACTCCAGGGGCTCATGCAGCTGAACTGTTAAAAGCCAAGCAGCATTAGGCAATGGTCTATAGAGTCACATCCACCATCTGCCTGCTGCGCTTCATAAAGCACCAGTGTGCGGATGTGCAATTAACGTAAAAATGGCTCCTTTATAAAACACATGAGAGACATGTTTACAAATTCTACTTGTTTTTCAAGGAGGACATGTGGGACACAATACGCAGTATACGAGTCCTGCTTTTGTGTGTCAGAGGATAGGGAAGAAGGAAGTGTACGTGTGTGTGGGGGGGATCTCTCTGGAGAGCATGGGCATGTTGCCGCACACACTGCTTCCCCACTGCTACTCCGTTTTACTGAGTGCGCTCGTGGCAATGTGAAAGTCAAATGGGAATACAGTGCCATTTCAGCGATGTTTTATTATGCGATGACGTGCATAAGAACCTGAGAGAAATGAGGGCGTAGTAGAAAGTGTGCCATACAGTAATAATTTATTGGTTCAGATGAATTTGGACAAGAAAGAACACAGATATATGGTTACTTCGTATTTCGTTATTTAAACATAGCTTGATTGTGTTGTGAACTTCTTGATGAAAACAACCACTATCTTCCATAGCATGTGCATCTAATACTTCATGTGACATTTTAGGTAATGGGCAGTCTGTGTGCTTTCACAGATTCAATGCCTACTGCCTACTTCCCAGACTAAATATAGGCATACAGGTACAGAACAAGAAAACATCCTTTCGGTCAATACTGAGAAATGAATGCACTTGCACAAGCTTGCAAAGTTCATACAGTATGATATAATAATGTAATTGTCCAGTATGCACAGACATTAAGAACTTATAAAGACCTTATATAACTGGGTTGTGACTCCTCTTAAATGAATAGTTTGGCTTTCTTCAAGTAGTTTTCGTAGTTTACTTGAACAACAACCTTTTAGTAAGTGCAAATGAATGTACTTGTTGGATGTGAGACTGCACATATGAAACCAAAAGGGACATCAAAGTATTAAACAGTCTGGTGAAATGGTAAATAAGCTCCCCTTCTGGTAAATGCCTTGTATTGCAGTGCTTCTTCCTTTTCTCCAGCAGAGTGGTCATTGGCCCGTCTGCCTCCTGTCTCCTCGGGCTGCAATCCATCATTAGCAGGCAATGCCATTCTTCCTCTCTCCCACTGTCCCTCGCTTAAGTCCCACATAAACATAAGCTTTCTAGGCTTGGCCTGGCCTTCTTAAAATGTCAGTAAATTGTCCCAAGGCCCAAAAGACTGTATATGAAGCCTGCAATGCAAAAATGGGATTCCAATGAAGTGTATTAACCTGTAATTCTGGGTAATCATAAACAGTATACAACAGTATACAATACAAGGGGTTCTGGAAACCCAGGAAGAGAGAACACCAGAGAAAGAGAGAATGGATGTGAGGGGGTGTATGCTTGAGAAAGATAGAGTTACAAAATAAGAGAGGACATTACTCAAAATGCTTTGCAACCTTTTTTTTAAGGACCGAAAAGATGGAGAGCTTATTGATATTGACAAAAAGAGAAATGCCCCATAAAACACACAGCAACCCATTTATCAATCAGGCCAAAGTTTATACCACAATGTCAAAATGAACTGTAAAGTGTTCAGCCCTTTAAACCATTTGAAAGTGGATGTATCTACGTGTACATCTGTAACCCTTCAGTGGCACTGACATTCAATGGAGGGACAACAGAGAAGACAAGCAAACACAAAGGGCTGTTTAGTCTGCATTCTCTCGTCGTTCAAGGAAGGAATCTGGAATACACACTGAAAAGTCATTCCTTTCATTGAAATTGAGTACAACACTCGATCAAAGGAGACTGTGAAGACAGTGAAAGGAGTACAAACTTTTAAGAAACACCAGATTTGTACAGCATGCTCATGTCTACTGCACTATTGACCAACAAGCCCTTTAATCCAAATCAAACACTGACTTACAATAACATCCTCTCACATTATTTATATCATTTATAATAGGCTCAGTTAATACTTAATACCTCACAGGAAAATGTCTTAGTGGTGAATAGCATTGGAGGTTAATTTGTGTCTTCAGTTTAATGATAGTGTACTTTCCACATCGTCTAAGGTTTTTGTCATGAGACTAATGTATTATAAGTCTCAACTGAAGTGTAGATTTCTATCACCAACATCATTTTGAGGAGATGTCAAACGGCTTGGGGTTGATACATAATTCATTTTATTTTATTTAAGTAAATTGTGAGCTACAGGTGTTAATCTAAAAATACCAGAAGAGATGATTCATGTCGAAATAACGAATCCTTTCGACATCAAGCTGTCTTCACATACATTTATCATGCCTACACAGTACAACACACGCACACCAGTGGTTACGTAATATCATATTGTTAGGATAGAATGCAGTTTCATTGTTTGGTCTACTGAGTCCAAAGCTGATGGGATAAATATGACCACACACGTTAAGGTAATATCATATATGTAGTGTGCTATATTGTTAATATCTGTCCATGATTTCATTTCCATAGATAAGGATCCTAAGCATAGCTTTGATGAGAGCTTTGTGTGGATTTGTCATTTCAGATCTGGTACCCCTGCTGAGCACACACAAGAAAGCTGATTTGGACTGAAGAAAGTGCTGGAAGAAAAAAAAAATCACATGATTAGGAGTAAGGAGAGATGCTGTGTACAGCTGTAGACTGATTGTGTTTTAGCAGTGCTGAAAACGTTCTGTTCCTGCAAGTGCATTTCTGACGTTTGCAGTGCACAGTAAGGCACACCGGGCAAAGCCGAACTAAATCTTAAATTAAGTATTGTGCATCTGTCATTGTTGATGACAGGAGGCCTATTTCCCCAAGGTCTGAGCCTTCCTGCATACATTGTCATGGTTGTTTAGCAGTAGAGCCTGTGAAAAATGTGCATTGCTAATTCCAATGACAAATGGGGTCATAATTTAAAAAGCAATACACATTATTGGAAGTTTCTCATAATACAAAACTGTTGTCTACTCCAGGATTACCGTTTTTTTTTTTTTACTGTGTATGCTGGTGATGCAGTATGTCAAACATTGTAGAAGGAAATTTAATATTTCTCTATCATATTAATATGTTCATATTCAGTAGTTTCTCCATCAGGAGAAATATTGCATGGAATGTTGATTGATGATTTCCCTTTGGATAAAATGGCTGCAGGTGATCAACGTCATTCAGCTGAAGTCATAAACCTAAAAAGACAATGTGAATATTACAATTAGTAATACAGTACAAAATTGTAATGTCACCAAAATAAACATAATTACTACTAGGAATGATGGCTTGAACTGCCATTATGTGTGTAATCAATTATTTATACATAGATGATTAGGGCTTCAATTAGACAAGATTACCCATTACTTATTCCATAAAACATTACGGTAATTTCATAGGACATAACACCTATACCAGTAGGGCTGAAATGGACTCTTGAGGCTGAAGAAAATCTAGACAAAAGGTCAAATTAATGTGACTTCTTCATTAGAATGACTCAATAGATCATAAATGTCACAAAACATTGCACTGGCATACAGTTGAGTATATTGACATTTCAATAGCTTTAAAGGTTAATAGGAAACTGATACGATTTTCGTATTCAGGAGTTTATTTGACTGTTTAGAGTCAAAAAACATGCAAAAAGGATTGGGTACTTCTGTAAGTCTTTTGCCAAAGCATTTATCATTTATCAGCCTTCTTGTCCATCGAATGATTCAAAAATTCAATGCTTTCCCGGATTCAAGGACACTATTTGTGGCTTCCCCCTGAAATGTATAAGGATTGCTTGATACGTGATAACATATGCAACACCTGTCCCCTTTCTTATCTTCCACTGTGCTTTGTTTATCTGCCTCTTCACCCATGCCTGGCCATTTATCAGTGGCACTGGTTTCCTGCTGTAGCATCCCCATGGCTCCTCTTTTGGATGGTGATGGACACAGGTGGTCAGCGAGAGTGCCCACATGACTGAGACCAGAGCACTGTCCTGGGGATCTGGCACTAGCCTTGCAGGCTTATCATCACTCCACAGAAGTGCTCTTTCATGCTTTTGATCCAGTATAAATTAGTTTTCCTTGCTTGTCCGTTGAAGCAATTTTCCTCCTTCCAAACTCTGTCAAGGAAAATCCCACATGCCCACTGGTATAGTCAGAAACTTTAGAAAGTGTTCCTGTCCTTAAAAGAGTTTGTGACCTTGATTAAAAACATTAAGGGACCCAAGACTGAAAAAAAGAGAGGACATTTGTAAATAAAACAGTAAAGATATTTTTCTAATCTAATCCATGCAGTATTGGCATAATGCTATTGTTTTTACATAACAGTATAATTTAAGAAAACATTTATTATTGTAACCATGTCTATAATTTTATAATTGCAATGCTTCGTGCTTTTTAAAATTAAACGATTGAACTCATGATGAAGATAAGGTCAAACCTCATGTTCCGGAAGGTGTTATACTGTGCCTGATATAATTTCCACATGACACTGCTTAAAATGTTTTTTCAAATGTATGTTTTTTAATGTATTTTGAAAATACATAAATTATGTTTTTTAAGTGATATTGAAATCAATTTAACGATACCTGCAGTATGCTAAAAATAGCTAATATGAGAGGTTTCTCAATCAGCCTCAAGTGACATGGCTCCTGGTTGATGAATGTTACATTTCCAAAACATACAAATAGAACTTGATTTCTAATTAACATGGTATTTGTGTTGTTTGAGGAATCAGAGCAACACTGCAGTACTGTACATCATTCTTTAATGAGCATACATTCTGGGAAGGAAATCTTGATAATATGAATACAAATTCAAAGTCCTTGATGTTTGTTTATGCTATGGTAAACCTAAATATATTATAGATGTCTAAATGAATATGAAAGCTGTATTGCAATGCTATTAATGGTAAATTGCTGTGTAGCTCAAAGGTAAAGTCTAAAAGATGAGTTCTGTATATATATATATATTTTTTTATATTTCTTTTTCTCACTTATTCCCTGTTCCCATTATCCGGTCCTGCTGCAACTTTACCAAATCTTGACCAGGGGATATGTTCTGTCAAAAGTTGTTCTTCGCTAGTTTGTCCCCTTTGATTTGGTACAGAGAAAACAAAATAGGTGAGATTGACAGTTTGGTGCAGCAGTAAGGGCTATCATGATTGCCTTTAAGCTACATGGTGATTGTTGGTCTCCA
This sequence comes from Hypomesus transpacificus, assembly GCF_021917145.1. NCBI lineage: Eukaryota > Metazoa > Chordata > Actinopteri > Osmeriformes > Osmeridae > Hypomesus > Hypomesus transpacificus. Next base: position 14,802,129 of record NC_061074.1, on the reverse strand, counting down.
AAGTGCCAGTTCAGACAAAAAAGGGGAGACAGTTATTCATTAAAGGCCCAGCAGTCCTAATGAGGAGGAGCAGAAGGGTCTCAGGAAGCTACACCATGCGGTTCTCCTGTGCTCTCACACAAGCACAGAAGAGGTCAAACTCTGTGATCCCGACTGAAACTCAGCTATCTCAATAGGTTGATGGGCCACTGTGTGTTACTGAGAATAAGGTAGATAGTGAACTAGTCAGCTTCTGCATCAGCACTCTTGTCTCTCCAATACAGCAGACCCATGCATTATTCAGAATTTGTCAAGGAGTGTGCTGCATTCACAGTTAACACGTTATTATAGGGGCACATCATACAGTAAAGGATATGTACGGTAGAAGCTCATCAAATAAAAAAATTAACAATTTGATTGCCCTGTGTGTGACACCTAACTTCACACTCAGCTTCACAGAAACCCACCGATCAGCACCTACTGTACAACAAACCTAAGAGCTCACAGAAAACAAGGGAAAACTCTCCAAAAGTCTTAGGGACAAATTTGGAAGAAGCCTCAGGAGGAGCAGTTTAGTGAGGGATCCCCTCCTCCAGAGATGGTTGGAAATGCAGAGGTGCAAACTCATCTTACAAACCTGCCTCCATTTCCCACCTCCCCACCTCAGTAAAACAGGTCTGAATTCAAGGTAGGGGTGGTCATGATGCATGGGCACAGCAGAGGTAATGTGAGGGTTAATATCTGTGGCCACTGGGTGAGTGAGAGACCCCTCTCTCTTCCCAGGAGAATCGCCATTAGAATTCCCTGTGTCACTTGGAATTTATTTCTATTTGTGCAAGGCAGCGAATCAGTCAATTTCATCTCCATTTCCTCTTTTCTCTCCTATGCATCTCAATGAGCTTGACACAATATTAAAATATGGCAGGGATGAGAGGAGAAAAAATGCGTCTGATGCCCATCTGGACTGCTGCTGGTTTCTTCCTCACATGTTTTGATTGCAAAGAGCATACAGTAAGCAAAATCCCACACAAACAAACTGACACAAATGCATGTCCAGCCACACACACACACACACACACACACAAATCAGATGCCTCTTACATTGAGGTCAAAAAGGTCAAGTGTTGCATATTTCCAATTATTGGGAAGCTTAATGAGATTAAATGTTGTATCTCCTAAATATGCTTTGTTATTGATGCCTTTCTGGTTATTATAATTTACTTCCTACTTTCATGCCTGTGGTAAAGGCTTTTGGCTCTTAGAATCTGAAATATTGTACTTTCTTCCTTCAGAAAACTTTTTTTATCAAGAAGACATCAAGCATTTTCTTGGGGTATGTACGATACACAGATGGCAAGATAACAAAACAAATCAGGAAGAAGTCAGAAAGAAAGGGAGCACTGTGTTACATAAAGTGATCTGAGGGATTTGTTCCAGAAGAATTCGCCCAATCCAATCAACTGGGCTTTTCGCGGATGAGTTCCCAAGCAATTCCGGCATCTCTCAGGAGCAAGTGTTCAAGTTAACCTGTCGCCTTGGCAGTGAGTTGAAAATATTCAAAAATGTGTGTTCATCTTACCCTTCTCTGTTTCTCTTAAATAGGATCCTCAAAGGACAATATGGCAAGTAAAACATCTACATCTAACATGCATTGGCTGCTGTTGGGCTCTATTTCTCAAATGTTCTAATAGCTGAAGTTGTCTCTCACTGTAGACTTGTACATCTCTGATTATCTATTTGATGAACAGAGTTGGAGTGGACATGTCAGAGGGAACAGAAGAAACGCTGAACAGTACTCTGAGCCTGTTGCGAGTGTGTGTCGGTCTGTGTTTACAGTATGACAATCAGTTCCTCTGTCAATCCACCTGAATCAATCCACCTCAATTAGTTAATTGATACAAAATAACATAATAAACTAAGGTCCTATTGAGTAAATGTCTTCAATTCCATGACTGTCGTTATTTCACTCACCATTTAAATTTTTTTAAGCGCTAATTAGAATACTCCACCAAACCTTGATGACTAATTGTTTTAAAACATGCCTTAATCTACAAACTGACAAGTGGGTAAAATATCTGATTACCCCAGACTGCCAAGTGCCCCAATCAGACAATGTTTTGACAATGTCTCAATCTTTTTCATTTGGGTGACAAATTAACAAATACTAATTGGCACACAAAAGTAGGAGAATTCAGTAGAATGAAAGGAGAATTTGAATTAAAAATATAACTGCAAGCAGCAATGGAGGGGCCAAGCAGTCCAGAGCAGGGCAAGGCCTCCATAGCACTTGCGCAACCATTAAGTCACAGCAACCTGTTGCACTCATGCAACACACATAGTTTGGTTGAAACATCTGTTTGCGTTCAAGAATACTGAGTGTTCAAATTGTTTTTTTTCTGGTATAAAACCACTGGCCTCCTCTGCTCCTCGTGGGAACGAAGGAACCGAAGTTTGGTGATTATAGGACACATTTTTGCTGAGTTATGCTCTCACGTGTCTTTTGCGGCTTTGCCGCTGCCTTTGATCAGCTCTACCGAACAAACGGTTTTGTAAATGGAAGATCCATCCGACACCTTTGTGAAGCTTGGTCTGAAGATCATCTGTGCCAAATTTAGTAAACATTGGACAAAATTTGGGGCGTGCAAAAGGTTTTTACACTTTTCCATTAAATCCAAAATAGCGGCCGCGTCAATTCGGTTGTAATGAAATATTATCGATGGTCAAGCTTGATATCTCACAAGACATCAACAGCCAAAGAAATTACTTTATTATGGTAAACACTTCAACAGTTATTAGCCAAAACACGTTTTTGCTTCCTGCCACGCCCCCTTAGTCACATGACACAATCTTTGGAGGACATCCTCAGAATAAGGTTCCGAGGCGGCGTACAAAATGTTGTGTCACTGCCTCAAAGAACTGCTGAGATATGACTTCACTTCCTGTTTGGTGGCTTTTCTGCTGAATTTGATTGGCTGTCACGGACAAACGGTTGTCCAAAAAAAAATTGGTCGGGAAGTTGGGTCTGAAGGGGTTCGTATTGGGGACAAACTATATAAAACCAGGATCTGGGCGGACCAATGAAATGGTCAGGGCGGGCTTTATACGATGATGGACAGATGATCAACAGTAAAGTAATCACCCACATCACGAAAGAGCGGTTGGGTTCGTTTTCAACAAACAACATATTACGTTGCTCTGATTGGTTGTAGGTCTATCCAATTGAACGAAGAGGCATTCGTTTTACGAGTTCGTAATAAATAAATTACCATTAGCTCATACACCAATATCGTCATGGCAAGTAAGTTGTAAGGCAGCTAAATACCAGCAGAAGACTAAAATAGGGCTACACTAATAATAATAATAATTCGTTTTTTTTTATAGCGCTTTTCTAATACTCAAAGTCGCTTTACATGTATAGACACTACTTGAACTATGCTACTAGCTGAGACTGTCAATTGCTCTTCTGACCGAATGACAGGTATATCCAAATAACAGAAATAACCTTGACATTGATTTGGAAAGCCTAGTATATTTAATGTCCTGCCAATTTAGTTTGACAACTAGACAATTATGTGTTGCATTTCATGTGAAAGATACAAATTTGTTTGTGGCCAGGGGTCTATCAGAACTTTCCCAGGTATTCTGCCTTCTTCTTCTGTAGTGTTTAACAACACTGGACTCCAACATAATTGTGTGTTACTACCACCTACTGTGTTGGGGTCTCAACCGTCATGAGATTTTGTCCCCCCCAGGCTCACCATTGTAAACTTTTTTTTTTGTTCTCTTTTGTTTTGTTTACTCTGAAGCAGGATATGGTGTACAGAGTTCAACTGTCGACTAACACCTATTGGATGCTTTCCCAGAACATATATCATATTTTAATTTGCCTTACAATACATAGCATAAAGGGCTATTTAAATGTAACATGAACCTCACCCGCACCTCCACCTGTCAGGTGGGACCAGGTGGTACGTCACTTGTTCTTGTTAGGCCGTCACTGCTAGCCATTGTCATCTTAGATGCAGTGGCATCTCCCCCATCTCCAACTATAACACTGCCACAGGGGAAGTCCCCATACACAATTTAAGGGCCTGTGTCTGAACTTCATCAAGTTGACAGCTTGTATTCTGTCCTGGATCTGGGAGAGGCACTGGTCATGTGGTTGAGACTTTTTGCCCTCCACCGAGTCAAGAATGAGGACATTGACAATGTTCTCAGAGGGCTATATCCAGACTGAATTACCTCAATACACGTGTAGAACATTTCATTGCCTGAAAATATTTTATAAGGCATGTGGACAATAGGCATACTGCTTTAGGGGTTCATAAGGACATATTGATGGTGTTGAATATGCTGAAGACCTTGGCCTCAGTCATGTCAGTGATCTCTTATTCGACCCTTTGCATGGGAGTTTGGGGTCTAAAGAGCTCTTTGATAAGATAAATGGAATTATAGTCTCCAAACTTCCACAGAAGCAACTTTGACTATTATCTCGCTAACTTTCTGGTTTGTGACATTAAAATGTTTTTCCATCATGATCTATCATCAATTAAAATGTTTTTAGTATTTAAAAAGAAGTTTGTCACATGTATCCAGAGTCTCCGAATAGGCCCAGCTTCATAGAGTAGAAGTGTAGAAGAATTTGATGAGTGATACTTTCATCTGTCATTTAGAGAAAATTATGAGGCAGGATGAACAGTAACCAGCATCTCTATAAACATGTCTATAAAGATTGTTGTATTTAAACTAACTATGTTTTAAGCATTTTCATAAACTATCCTGAGAAAACGTGTTTAGAATCTTCTGGATCAAATTACAAAACTTCTCAGCTGTGCCACTCCTTGGATTAAGACAACAGCTATTTAATGACCCGCTAAATCATAATGACTGCTAGAATCTGATTTAGTAAGGGACACTCTCTAGATTACTAATTAGCACAATTAATGGTAATTAGAAGATGCCAAAATGAAAAGTGTGCTTTGCTGTACCTGAATGCCCAGTTCAGCTCTCACTGTTTCACTTTGTTCTGCCCGTTGATGATATGGGTGTGCTTCTTACAAAAGGTTACTATGAAAGTGTCATAGTGTGACAAAGTAAAGTATACTGTACATGGCATTCTAACAATGCTATTCTGCAATAGCTGTGAAAATGATGAATTAAAGTGAAATCAAAAGTAAACAAAAAACTCAGTAGTTGGTTATCAGCACCCTTATCTGTCAGTTTCTTCATACTCCACCATTAAGTATTTGAAGTATGACAAAATCCAGTTCTAGTACCAAGCATAAGAAAAACATTAAATATGGCATGGAGAGTTTGTGAAGTTTAATGTTAAACTGCATGACTTTCTTTTCACACATCAGAGATACAGTACATTGTTATATTTACATCAAACATAATTCCAAGTAAAAAATACAAGTTAAAATCTCTCACTTAGTTTCCTACTGCAGCAGTGGCGAGACACACAGAGACCATAAGCTCAGGTTTCCACAAATCAGATATTTTCGTTCTACAGATGTGGCAAAAGAAAAACACTTCATGTTAAAAAATAAACCAAAATCCTTCAATTTACAAATAAAAAATAAATTGGGAAAAACTGCAAATAAATTCTCATCAATCATCTCCAGTTCAAAATAATTCAGTGCTGTGGAAAACAGGATGCAAATTTTTTTTTTACTGAATATTATACAGTATGCAAATGAAAAAGTATGCACAAGTAAGCATATTCAGTAATAATAATAGTAATAATAATAATAATAAGATTACAAGGAAGAAGGAAAGCAGAAATAGTAAACGTGTCACAAAAGGACAAATGTGTTTCAGTGTTTTCATACAGCGGGTACAGCAAAAATACACTTCTTCAGTAGTCCTGAAACTACTGGTCGACCTAATTAAATACTAGCACATATATTGAGCCAATGCAAGACAAGGTGAGCACAGGAGAACGTCTCACAAGTTTAACTCTATCCCAAGAACCACTGTAAAAGTTACATTTTATTACCTTCAACACCTCTACGGTTAATCTTTTTTTTCTTTTACATTGAGCACAAACACAAGTAGTTTCATTTTTTTCCTGAACATACATCTGGCATGGCAAAACAATGTGAACCTTCGGTTTTTATAGAATGGCTGTGTGGAGGATGGTTGTGTTTAGGTGGCAGAAACCTAAAACCATGTTCTACAAACCTATCTGCTCGTGGTTTGTATCGACTGTCACAGTGTAAAGTTGTGTCAAAGATTTTGATTACTCTAGTTTTTGTGATTATTCTCTAAAAAAATACAATAACTATGCTATTCTCTGTACGGTTAATGTTAAATTGTTTGATCGGAAATTCTTTATATCGATATCATAAAAAAAACACATTTAAAAATACTTAAAAGAAAAGATGCGGGTTGTCCTGGAAAAAGTCAATTCACTTTGCTCATTATATAGGTTTGTTTAATACAATTTAACACAACTGACGTCTTCAAGTTTTTCAAGGACAACCCGGTTTTATGATTGTCATAATCAGTCTAGGGAAGAGGCTTTGTTTCTTAAGAATACTCTTTTCCACATCAACATGGACCTACACTTAACATGATGGAGTTTAAGTAGATCTCTTCGTGGATCCACAGTAATTAACTTACAGATATGACTAATAGTATGGCAAAGAAGCAATGATGTAAACTTGGAAAGTATAGACACACATTAGTCATTTCCAATACCTTCCATCCAACAAAATTGTGGTTGAACGTAAACATTGTCATAAAAACAAATGAACATCAACTGTATGGTTTGCTATATTTCTTTGGCAACTACCCAGTAGGAAAAAAAGAAAACAAGAAATGAAATTGATTAAGCAAAGTTTGTGTAGAGCAAATATTTTTACTAATTGAGTCTAGAGCCCTTTTCTTTTCATACTGCAACATTCACTGTTTGTAATCCAAAATAATCTTATCAGAGCCCAAATAAGTGATGACTGCCAATTCATTTACTGTCAATATAAGGATAGTACATGCCAATATTGTTCTGATTGCATGATTAGCAACAGAAAATAAATTATATCACACACTCAATCACACATACAGTATGTAAGTTTTTGAAAATACAAGAAAAGTATTAACAAACATGAAACAAAACAAAATAAATCATTACATATAAAAGTGCAACAATCAATGAAAGGTCACGACCATTGAGGGAAACATAAAGAAAATGGAAAGGAGAAATCTTGAGTGACACAATGGTGCATACTGTACACAGTCGGACACTTGGCAAAAGAAACATACTAAAGGAAGAAGAATCAATCAAGACAGGGCGGATCAAAGGGCACATTTTAGGGAGGAAGGGCAGAGCTACACGTGGGGTAGTGGAGTGAGATGGCGGTAGTTTGAACTCTAACAACACAAAACGAGGGGTCCTACAGACAGCCTCTGTGGAGCATGCAGTGCACTATACACGTGGTTTCAGATCCACACACTACTGATACTTTCATTGTGGCAGGGGATTCTCACTCTGTAATGAAACTAACAGGACAATGGGAAGCAAGGTGGGATGATGTGCACCCTTTCAGCATAGCTTAGATTTTTGAAAGCATTGTGGCACTATCATGAGGCCTGAGATCTTTCAGGACGTCACACAGACTGCTCCTTGGGGAATGTAAAGGTGGGGCGAGGAGAGTGAGGGGGGATGTTGGTGTACATTGGGTCATTGGATGGATGCTGCTTGTAAGGGTTTTGGGGTAAGAAAGTAACAGGAGGGTAGGCCTGAGCGGCCTGCGACTCTGGACAATGTCCCTCGTTGAAGACGCGATGACAGCTCACATATTCAGCCGGGTTTGATAGTTCTTCGTGGTGCCCCCCACAGTTCTGTAAAGACAGGAACATGAAACAGACAAGGAAATACTTCTGGAAAGTAAGCATTTTCTTATCAAATGGAGAGTTGGGTTGATCAAGATGAGGGTGTGTGTCGTGTCAGCATTCAACATGATTGGGCACAAAGAACAATAGAAGCATGATGAAAATTAGAATTTCAAGAGCAGCTTATTGTAGGTTATCTGACAACATTCAGATTTTCTTGCTTAATCATTATTTGTGTTACTGTACTTTGCTTGAATTTTAGGTTGGAATGTGATGAGTGACTCAATTCAGAGAGTTTTTCTACTTTATGGCAGTACTGTCTGTGTGTTTTTGTGTTTGTTATCGCACAAATTTAACTTAAAAATGGCAATCAACCTGTAAACTAATCATTTTAAGAAATTAAAAACTGATTCACATTAAACTCTATGCAGACATACACATAAGAATGGATTACAAATTATACATGGAGATGAAAGTGAAAATTAACTTACTCTCCAAGCATCTTTAGATCTAGGATAAGGATGATCCCAATTCTGCAAGTATGTGTAAGGGGCAGCATAATAAAATATATATTCGGAAAAAACGTGAACACCTAATGCTTACTAATAGCAAGGGTGGAGTCAAAGGGAGGTTTGCAAGTTGACTAGTAAGTGTAAAGGTCTGCTACAAATATGCAAAGCATGGACAATGCGGTGGGCACCATGAACAAGGGATATTAGACAGACAGGCCATTAGGGCTGAGGTCACATCCTGAAATAAAATGCTTGTAGAATACATTTCACTGTAACCATAACATTATAAAATGGCTGAAATTATCCTCTCAAATCTTAACAAAAATGTTGATTTATGTGTGCTACTCTGACTATTCTACCATTAGAGATACTGAATACATCAAGTTATTCCTTGTTACGTAACATGCAAGTTTGTGGAGAGTGTCTTAAAATATGAATATTATAAAATGGATGAACAGATACAAAACTGATAAAATTAACACTTAACTTGCAAACCTGAACTTTGTCAGGTGATTAATGTATTAACTTTGTTGGTCTAAGGTGCTTTTGGAACACGACTGCAAGGAACATAGAATTGAGTGGTCCCTGTTGTTAATGTGTGCAACTAAAATGTTTTGTGAAAAGCGGTGAGGTCCACCACACGTAAAATAGAGTAAGAAGCATTGACCATAACAGAAGCATTGACAAAGCTAATAAATAATTGTCAGCTGTATTTAGAGCAGGCCCAAAGAAACAACTCTAGTTGTGAAAATTGTGAAGAAGACTGATTTTTGAAACAACTTTCAGGCTTCATTTATGAGACAGAAAACACAAACTGCTGCTTCTTGAGATAACTGACTTACATTTTTTAAACTATGAATGTAAGAAAACATCCAGAGGACATTTTTCTACCCCAAGCACCTCTTCCTAGATGAAAGCATGAGGCAGTGACATTCAATAGAGAATAAAACTGAAGCCAAATCTAAATGTCTACTACAGTACAGAAAAACAGTGGAGCCCAGGCGTCATTTAAGGTTTTTCTGAAAATGCCATCCTTTTAAGTCAATTATAATCTTTTTGTGGGGAGGATAACGCCTTTTTTTATACCACTGAGAAAAAAAATTATGACAAGTTTAAAGTTAGTGCAAATTGAATTGCAATAAAATTTTATTGAAGATAAAGGGTCATGTTGTTATGTCAATCCAGACTGACAGCCATCAAACCTTCCCACAAAATTGACACATTTCCATAAAGTAAATGTGGTGTGTACCATAAGAATGGTTAATTCCAAAATTCATGTTACAAATCTCCGCTCTTCCGATTATGTGTTGTAGGTGAAACATTCTGTTCTTCCGATCATATGTATCGCGTGACATCAGTGAACAAGTTTATGATCTTATATTCAAGAGAATGTGTTGGCTAGTGGTGAAATGAATGTGATAATTAAATGAGCTTTGTGTGTTTTTCTTCAGTCATGTGTATTGGGTTTGTTTTGCCGCTGGTAACATTCCCAAATCCTTTATCTGAAAAGGACCAGTTTGGGATTTTGGGATAGTATTTTGCCTGTTTTACTGTAACAATAAGTGGCCCTCCTTCCCAATAAAGTTCTTTATCGTCATAGACAGGTGAAGAGTTTCTGAGAAATTTAAATAGTTTGTGTTTTTAAGGTACCTTGCAAGCCACAGCCAGCTATGGACAAATCCTGTAATGTATAGAATTAACCTTTCCAGTATGAATGTGTTTTGGACTTGGTTTGATGAAAAAACAATAAAAAAGGATGTACATGTTTGTCTTATTTTATAACCTTTCTTTTTTCTGTTTTCATATACATAAAAAAGCCAACTCAATCATTTTGTGAGTCAGATATCCTTCTGGGTTTCTTGAAAATAAATGTAAGTTGGCGCAAAGAATTACATTTATATTGTTTCACATGCCTTCAAGATCTCCATGCAAAAGGCATGCAACGTCTTTTGTCGTCATGCAACAATACCGTCACTTTTCTATCTGCTCCCAAATACAAGACCCTGAATGCCACTAAACGTTTGTAGAGAAGTCTACTGACAAATTCAGACACAAGTCATGCAGAAATGAAAATGAGAGGGATGATTTGACAACACTCTTGACTCTTAACAATGTTGAATGTGCTATGTTTGTGCCATATAATGTAAGTAAACTGTGACATACTTAAATTGTATTGCCATAATCAAAATGTCCATACCTATTTATTTGTTAAAAATTACGATCAAATGTCAATTTTTCTTGTCAACTCCCTGTTTATTATTGTAACAGTTCAAAGAGAGGTATAATTCTACCAGACATTGCTGGTTGCATTTTACATACCACTCCTCTTGGTGAGAATTAATAATCCTGTATGAGCAGCAATCCTGTTCTATGATATGAAAATAACTTCTGTCATCTCCAAGTCAATCTAATATTTCGGAGAAGAGTTATGGACAGTGTGATAGGAGACACAAAATGGCAAGCGGTGGGGGGGGGGGGGGGGTGGGGTATAGGGAGCCAGGGAGCGAGACAGAAGACACAAAGTGAGGTCAGTGTGTAGCAGTGAAGGAGTTATCTACTCTAGATGGCGGGAAGGGAGGAGAGTGCATCAGTCTGTGTACCTTTAGGCCAGAGTCTGAGGGAAAAAGGCCTACAATGGCATGCGCTAGTGTGAGCTAGGCTGGATGGTTGCATACTCGACAAGGTCCCCGCCAGTGTGAACAGAGCTTCGTGGGCTGGGAGAGGAGGTCAAAGCTGCAGTATCCAGCTCCGCATACTGGACATCACAGTCCTTGTGGCCAGAGTTCTGGAGACAAGAGAGGCGAGAGGTGTGAGGAGTGAGATTGAGGGGGACGATGGAAAGATGGAGAAATATGTATATGGAGAGACATAGTGGAAAGAAGAGTGAGTATATTATATATATTTTACATATATATATATATATATATATATATATAGAGAGAGAGAGAGAGAGAGACATAGAGAGAGAGAGAGAGAGAGAGAGAGAGAGAGAGAGAGAGAGAGAGAGAGAGAGAGAGAGAGAGAGAGAGAGAGAGAGAGAGAGAGAGAGAGAGAGAGAAAGAGAGACAGAGAGAGACAGAGAGAAAGAGAGACAGAGTGACAGAGTGACAGAGAGACAGAGTGACAGAGAGAGAGAGAGAGAGAGAGAGAGAGAGAGAGAGAGAGAGAGAGAGAGAGAGAGAGAGAGAGAGAGAGAGAGAGAGAGAGATAGATAGATTGAGTGACTGCAGATGTGTGGACGTACTTTACTTGCAGGTTTCTATTACAATGAGAACAGGCACAAACAGGTATGTGAAAAAGGTGAAAAGGTGAAAAAGAAAGTATTCCACAAATAGATAACAGATAAAACATAGTCAGATAAAATGATGTGAATGCACAAAGAAGACATGATGACATACAGTTTTGGTGGACCATAAGACATAATGAAACTTCACATAAAAACATTACTACACAGTAAAAAACCATAGACACACAACTGATGTCTCAGACTGTCAGATACACTTGAACACAAAAAAGAAAAGACACATGTAGACAACCATTCAACTGGGTATAACAAAGACATAGAGCTGAGTGTGATGTTTTGCATTGATATTACATAAAGATTAGATTTCAGTCATTATATATTGACAATCTAGAAGGCTGATATTAACCTCAATCAGTCTCTATAAAATATGTTATACAGTCTGCTCAGCAATGCACACCAACAGACTCAATGACTACAGGTCAAAGGTTGAAAATGCCAAGACAAACATGAAATGAGGATAGTTGGAGATACGAAAACCACATGAAAAAGATACGTGGACACTGGAGACCATGGACAAGTTCCAATGTATTATCACTGAAGTAAGACTGCTAAATGATATGTGTGTAACATATAAACGGAACTGTAACATTGAACAGATAGCAAGGTAATACACTAACATTGTAAGAAACACAACTTTTGATTTCCTTGGCCCATTAAAAAAAAATTCTGACAACATTAATCAAGAAATTGATCTAATCAAACTGAAAAGTTGACACCTGAAAATGTATCAAAATATTATTGGTTAGTTTATAAGACCAAAGAAGTCAAAAATATTTTGTTGTAGGAATAAGAGTACACAATGACACAATGAGCTATTCTATAAAGTCTCCAAAACATGAGAGGCAGTACATTATATTACCGATGAGATGTAGTAAATCCTGAAGATAAAGATTGAATTTGAAAATTCCCAATTGTTTTACTAAATCAGGCATAATTGCCCAAAACTGTTTTTCATGTGTGCTTGTCATGTATGGGGTAGTGAAGTTTCCAGAATCAGACTTTGCTGTTTTGCAGTTTGTTCAATGCTTTGTGAAACGAGTGGCATTTTGTAGTTCTACTGAAAGCAAAGCTGTGAGATGATATTGATTGGAGAGGATGGCAATGGCTCTGCTCTCAATCTGTCAGCTTGTCTTTTGTGATGATCATAATGAAGGGAAGTAGGGAGAGAGGGAGTTGTTGACAAAGAAAATGTAGGGGAAAGAAAATGCAGGTAAATCTATCCAAGTCCTCTGGAAAGAGGATACAATTGAAAAGAGGTCAAACACCTCTGCAGAAAGTGACATTCATTGTTTAAACCTGGTATTTTACATTCTCTTTGTACAGAACGTTCTGTTCTTCTTTGTACTGAATTTTAGTATGACACCAAACATCAAGACAGAGATCTCTGATCTCTCATAACAACAGAGCAATCACCAGTACAACTGAGCAGTTGTAGTCCAATTACAGCCACATAACGGCAGAGAACTCGATGATTCCTCAAGAGACAGGGGGCTTGATCCTAGAGAAGCTCACTCATTAGTCTCACTCCTTTAATCAGTCGTCTTGTAAAAGCTACCCAAGCACTTTCTTAGCAAAATCGGTTATATCCTATGTCCTATATTATTGTGAGGTATCCTCCTTTAAAGTGAAGTCTTTAGAAGACAAAGCAAGGGTCTAGAAGATTTAAGCAAATAAAACCTTGATAGTCACACATCAGAACACAGGAATGAAACATAATTCTTTTTCAGACCTTCATTATCAACATGGAGAATTGATTATTCATGGCATAGAGTGATAGTAATTAAGTTATGCTTCACAGATCGATGAAAAAATATGAGTATTTTGAAGGCCTGGCATGATTGAACCAGGATTTGTTTACATCAGTTTACATGTGGAAGAAATACAAATATATTTGGCACAGTTTGTGAGAAGACTGACTGTTGCAATTTTATATGTTAAAATATCCAGATACAAACACAGACACAACTTAAGGCACAGTACTTCTGGTTTTAGTTCATACATTTGACCCGAGTATGTGGTTAAGCTTTAGGCATGTGTACAAGCCATGAGCGCCAAAGACTAAGAAAATAATTTGATTTAACGCGACTTAACGTGACAACTGAACATTACACCCTTGACAACAGTCTTACCTTCTTTCAGTACATAATCGCAGGTAAATCCTTTGCATATAGGAGTAACAGTAAATGTATCTCCACCTTGCAACAAACAAGACATCCAGCAGCGTTGATTGCCCAACCTATGGAGCACTGTAATCTACAGAAAATCACACGTTTCGCATCCAATGGTTGGACATCACAATTTACTATGAAGGAATTCTTTTTGCATTCACAGGAAATGTTTATTATAGGTATTACATGGTCTTGGACCTTGTCCGTAATGCAAAAGGCAATGACAGTAACTACTGCAAATTCTAGTGCATTGACTGTGTGATATTGCTGAGATACAGTTAAAGTTGTGAAACTGAAATAGAATTGCTGCCAGTTGCAGTTTTTAACATACTTTGGTTCAACAGTGAGCTTGTTTTTTGTTGGCTACTGTACAAATAGTAAAAATGTGTTTTCTTTCCTAATTTCTGATATAATTTCTAATCACCATTCAATAAATGAAAGGGAGCAGTGAACCCCAGGAATTAATTTATACATTTGTGTATCTTAATCAACTCATGTTATTTTCACTGTGATTATAGTTTGACCAACATGGACAGACTTGCATTTAGAGGCGCCTGGTGCAGAATGAACCAACCATGCTGTCAATCCAAGTTGAGAAAAATGTGTCAACACAATGCAGTCTTTGTAACAATGTGAGAAACAAACACCTGGAATCAGTTTGTAACTGTGCAAAACCCACAGCCAGCAGAGACATCCATACAGATAAACATGGCAAGCAGCTTCTAGTGAACAATGACACTGGAGACCGATAATATATTACAGTGCAGTACAGGAGAGCTGTGTAATTACTGCAGGATTACTAACTGATTTGAGGGGAGGGGAGGTGGAGAGAAGAGTGGGTTGTGAGGGGAAGGGTCAGAGTCCGAATTAGCACGCACCCAAATGCACACTCACACTTACAGAGAAACACACGCACACACCCACACGCACAGACGAGCAGAGGACAATGGATGGACATAATAGTTTTGTTAGGAGGTGAATGGTGATGCGAATGATGAGATGAGAAAAACGTCAAACTACTTATGAGATTTGCACAATGTGTGGGGCCTTGGGCACTGCCCGACACGTCAGCGGGGGGACCTCTTAATAAAGAGACGGTAGTGGTCAAGACGTGCTCTGTAATCATCCATGAAATGTTCCATGTAAAGGATCCTCTGCCTCTGCCTGACAGGAAAAGGACTTGGAAATAATCCATCTTTCTCCTACTGATACACCCACCAATGTCCACAGTAATTCTACTTCCTGTGACCCTCCCTCTCTTTCCATCCATATATGACCTTAGCTAGAGGCACTGGTGTCTATAGAGGAGCCAGGGGAGAGCGGGGGCAGGGGGCCTTCCAACCTGCTCAAGACAGAGCTACTCACCAGCTTATCAGTGAAGGGGGTGGACTCAGAGGGCGCCATGTCGTAATAAGGAGGCTGGAGAGGAAGCTTCTGCATTTCCTCATCCTTGTCCAGATGAACCACCTACAGGAAACACCAGAGCTCAGGCAGGAAGTGACGATGTAATGAGCTCAATGCGATCCACCACTAATACTCTTAACAGTTCTGGGATTAAACCGTGTACTAATGGTGTTTCATCCACCTTCCTAACCTCTCGACTAACTTTGTGGTGGGACCAGTATAAATTGCACCAACCATGTATCCTTAAGTGTAGGGGAGGGTGCAGTCTGTCACTCGAAGTTTATTTTCACATGTTGGATTTGATTATCAACAAGCAGCAATGTGACGCCACACTGTTGTAGATTAGTATTTTTCATTACATTTATGAAGGTGTGATATACGGCACTGTGAATTTGTATAGTGATTTACAAACCTGTTCATACAGCTGTTTGCTCTAGTGGTAAACGCAAGCCTTTATGATATTTGTCACACTTGTATATTGACTAGAATATTGTTGGATTCAGTTACTGTTTCTCAATGAAAATAAATCGGTATGTGAAGACTATAAATAACTCTAAATAGCTGCTTAGAAGATGAAACTAAAAACTAAAATATTTATTGCTTCTAGTGAAAATGAAGTAAAAAATAAGGAAAAGGTAAACTTCTGAAGACAACACTACAGTGTTTTGTTTTTGATTTGGGAGAAAAGGGGGCAAAATAAAAACTAACTTTCTAGATATGAGAGAGCCTGTAGTCGTTTGCTTAGAGGGGAGTTTAAATGGTTTGATGTGACTGAATTGAAATGTTAAAATGTAGGATAATCCTTTTGCAGGAGCATCCTTTGAATAAATATTTCGAACAATCGTGCCTTTCTATGCAATTTTTTGAAGTATATCTATTCACAGTAGAGGATTAGAGGTTTACAGGACATATCTTGCGACACAAAACATTTCACTTAAAATTCATCAAATGCATCCTCATCATCGGCACTGTTTGTGTTTGGTGTGTACTTATGTATGTAAAAGTCCACAATTCAACTTCCTGTTTCAGCTAAAACAAAGTTGCTAGAATGGTATACACATTGATCATTATTGAGCAACACAGCACCATCCATC
The DNA here is from genome assembly GCF_021917145.1 of Hypomesus transpacificus. Taxonomy (NCBI): domain Eukaryota; kingdom Metazoa; phylum Chordata; class Actinopteri; order Osmeriformes; family Osmeridae; genus Hypomesus; species Hypomesus transpacificus. Next base: position 14,785,835 of record NC_061074.1, on the reverse strand, counting down.
TCCATAGTGATGAAAAGGCACGTTTATTTTGTATATGGAGCACTGTTAAGAACACATGCATAACGTATGAGAGAGCCATCAAGGTTGGCACAGGGCCGACGGTCATTTTTGCTAAAAAGTCCATGACGGGGATTTCATACATTTGAAGCCTTTATACACCCTTCCATTTAGAATTCAGGGTATTTATAGAGAGGTGATGTGCCGGAACAAAAACGTCAATAAGAAGAACAAACTGCAAAAAAAAGTTGGATGTCAACAAAAGTGGGAAACATCGAGAAACATCCCAGACAGTTTTGTGAGGAGGAGTTTACAAGATCCCAGATCCCAGATGCTTCTTGGTTGTCAATGATGAAGGCTCTGATCTCCGCATCACTACATTCCAATACCAAAGCAGGGTTGGCTTTGATTTGATCCAAGGGGATTGTGAAGAATTCAGTGCACTTTTTGGGGGTGCCATTGCACCAGATACAGTACTATCACCTGTTTTGTTGTGCGACTCACAGAAAACATGATGATGCAATCAGACAGCTCTCTGTTCTATCAAGATGAACTTTGACTGCATGAATCCAACACCGAGCATTAGATAGAAATACATACATGAACATCATATACAGTGGTTTGTGTCATACAATGTTATACTATGACATTATAGATATATGCATAGTCTATGTAAAGCAAGAATGAGCTCAAATGATGTCCCCAAATGATGACATCAGGGGTGGGGGAAATTATGTAGTTTGCTTCTACTGCTATTTCCTTAATGCAAAAATAGCACAGGGTCTGATTAAATGTCTGCTTTCAAAATAATCACTTCACTCTTCAAATGCTGTGTTAGTTGTATTTGCAAGATATTCAATGTGTTTTTCCTCTATGCAACAGCTAAAAAGTTTAGACTGAAAGTTGGCAAGCTGTCAAGCTACGTGTCAGCTCGGCCAAATCCATGCAGAGAGGTAGACAGAGGGAACGACCTACCTGGATGTCATCAGATGTTAAATGGCCCTTCATGTCACTGTTCTTCTTTTTGGGTGGGGGAGGGGCCGGCTTGTGGGCCGGTGGGAGGTCGGTCCTGTTAGGAGAGGGAAAGGATAACATGACACTCAGCACAGTAAGGGCTCTCCTCTTTCCATGACCCTCACCTTCCACAGCACTCTATAATGAGAAGTCCTGCCTGCACTTGCCTTTTTCCACTCTTTCCTTGGATTTTGATAGACATCCTGTTCGTGGCTTTGTTGCAGCTGCAGCCATTTCCCCTGCCCTTTCAATGGCTCTCGCTGGGGAGAGACTGCACTAATGAGAGCGGGCTGTAATTGGACACTGAGGTAAGGAGATGGAGGGGGTGTGGGGGCAGAGAGGGGGCAGCGTAAGTCAAGTCCTCTCTGCGGCTCTGCCTGGTCCAGAGTGCCACGCGGACAAACATGCCGCCCACTGTGCTGCCAGCGTTTGTTTGACATGTCCTTCTGAGCAGTGAGTCAGAGAGCACAGTGGGAGACAGGAAGAAGGCACTCCTTTCCCCCTGTGCATGGATCTCCAGCACTAACATGCCCCCAGGCTGTCGCCCAACCCAAGGCCCAACACCTGCGGGAGAGCGACGCCCGACACTCTAGCACTACCTCCCTCTATCTGGTTCACCTGTGCTGATTCTCACTGCATGCCTTTATTAAGAGGTTTAGTAAACCACTGATATTTATTCATGTTGATTTCTGTAATCAACAAGTGAATTTTCGGGTAAAAGAAATGTCATAAATCCACAAGAGAATGCAACAGAAAGAGAAATAAACAAAACATGAGAGGACAAATAATTGAAAGCTCATCGTTCAAATTGTTTGAAGAGTATCCAAATAATTATTTCAGACAACAAGGCAAAAGGGACGTTGCAATGTAATTGCAACAAAGGAAATTCCCTCCCCTCAAACATGTTAACAGTCAGATGTCATCTGCCACATTCTGACACCACATCATGAGTGATCAAAGATAATGAATCTGAGTAGACACACAGAGCTGTGTACCTCCACACATTATCTCAACCGCCTCCTGCCTCAGTTGCACTGGTCCAAGTCCTCATAGAATAATACGACCTTTCCACCAGGCCAACCGGGGTTTTGATGTTGGGGGCAATTTGTGCATGAGTGCTCCTCTTAACTCTTTCTTTCATGCACATTATTTCCAGTTCATATCACCTGGTCTCCAGACAGGGCTTCTCTGGCTCTGGCCAGAGATTCATGTGGCCTTGTCTTCAGACAGGCAGCACCAGGGGCATAGCATCACACACCCACTACAGCACAGCACACTGGCAATAACAAAGACACACACACAAGCTGTTCAATGGGCTCTCATCGGAAGGAAACATCCATTTACTCAGAGGAAGGCTTGATAATGTAATGCTTCAGCACATTTAGCAGCATGCTCACTACGTTATAAAATGTTGGGATCCATTGCCTTGATGATTGATAGCATTGTGCCTTCACTGGGAACATTTAACAACGTTAAGAGTGAAATAAATAATGATGCTAAGATGATGCCATCTGCTTGTAAATCTAAATTAAGATTCATTTTTCTCAATTTAATTTTCAACAGATTAGAAATTCTGAAGTAACAGTCATTTTTCATGTTTTTATTGTAACTGATTAAAATATATGAAGGGAAGGTAGGTGGTACAGAGGAAAGGTAATTTCACGTTATGGGGCCCAATTGAAAAATAATTCGAACTAAGGTCATTGTCAAATTGTTTTTCACTCATACTTGAAACAATATTTATTTCAAGACCTCTCTGAGCTCGCTGTCCACTTAATAATTTCTTTGTTCATGCATGTTTGAAACAGACACTGCTAACGTATGATGCACAGAGCAGAGTTGGATATTTGTTGCTATCTAAAGAGAATTCAAAAGTCGCAGCCGTTGTATTACCAGTCCTCACCAATTCTTCTGTGTCATTTTAGCTGTTTGGTCTACTCAGAGTTCTGCACTCTACAACGAATAAATATAAGTTTTTACACAGTGAAAAGTGTGAAGAGTTCAACTCTTAAGCCTTCAATTTTTGTTATTACTCAGGTTCTGGATGTAATAGCTACAGTAGTGTTGTAATCATGCTATGCCTGAGGAGAAACCTTGAGGGAAGGAAATCTGAGAGAGGGAGGCTATCCAACATTTTATACAGACTAAGATACACAGACAAAAAGAGATACAGACAGAGACATTTCAAAATAGGTGTCTGCTTTGCTCCGTTAACATCATGGAGAGTGCTGTCAGGACCCAGAGAGCCTCCACTTCAGCATATATCTTCTTAATGGCCTCTATGCTATTTTGATGAAAAGCAACAGCTCTGCCCTAAATGAGTCTGTCATCAATTATCATGTTGGATGGTAGGATGTTTGTATTTTATCAAATAACAGAAAGTGCTCCTTGTGTGGGGGAGGGAACCACAGTGATTACAATTGGCAGAAACATCTTCAGCCATATATGACATTTCCTGCTTCAAAGGAGCACAACAATGCAAGCCAACTAAATAATACAATAGTTTTTCCATTTTCAGTCAAGACTTTTTTTACTTTTCTATGAAGCTGTGGTGCCACAGGCGCTGATGTGATTTTTATGTATTTCTTCTCATGTGAACTTCTTTGAGATTAATGAATTCAATAGATACACAAGATGCAATGGATTGTAGTATTTTCATTTGGTAAATCATTATTTTGATGTATGATCTTGATGGTTGAAAACAATGATCATGGATCACAGGTCTGGACAATGGATTGAAAACAGTCTATGAGCAATAAATCGATGGTTATCAATGTCAGTAAGGTATAACACTCAACACAACTTGTTGCATGTACCATGTTGAATCAATTCTGTGTCTTCAGCTTAACCAATATCTAGCTAAAGCAGTGTAAATGGAATTTCACAAAACAAAAAACAGAAAAATATAAACAGTTCTAAGAATAGTCTCTACTGTACCTGGCTTGTGCCCAATGTTTGTTTAGAGTCTCCTTAATAAGACACACCATTGCTACAACAGAGTTTTCTGCTCCTGCATTACCACAGCAACGTTCTTTCTGCTGTGTGATTGCATGTAAACCAGCTTGTTACATCAGAGCTGGATGTGTTGCAGGCAGGGTGTGGGCGTTGGCTTTGTGAAACGTTAATGAAAGCCGACAAGCACCTCAGGCCTGCAGGGAAGATAAAGCACTGGGCAAAGAACACAGAGCCATGAGTTCCATTCAGGTTGCACCACTTGCTACTTAGACATCCACCTTGAAGACCTTGCTCTTCCTCGGTCTGCCGACTACAAAAGGCTCAGGGCAGCTTAGAGGGGAGATTTAAAGGGGATAGTGAAGAGAAAACATAACTAATCCTTAAACTGAAAAGTGTAATCTGTAAGAGAAGGTTTATATATAAAAAAATAAAGGACTTTTAGGGTGCTTTGACAAAAGGGAACCTATTAGCCCGATATTTGGCTTAAGGAAAGCAGATTATTGAATGGAAAATATTCAAGTGAAGATGTCTCTTCGTTTGACAAACTCTGAATTGATATTTTTCTCTCCAACCTCTGTTGCATCGGAAAGTAGCCATGTGAGCTCCCTGGAAGCTTCCGTATAAGAGAACTGGATTGTGGACATTGTCCTCCCAATAGAAAGCAACATGAAGTACTGGAGCTGATCCTTGGTGCGCCCATTGATTTCGGTTGATCACAATCTTATTTAGCAATTTAAATGCTAATGATACTTTTAATTGCATGATGAGATCAATGTAATCTGATCTTGAAGAGCCAATTACCACCATGTCTTATCTGGGGTTCCAATCTCTTCAGAGGCGAGACCACAATTCCTTTTTTTCCATTCAGTTGTCACAAGTGCCCAATTTATCTGATTTTGACCAAAGAGAATAAAAAAAAAGAACACTACATGATTGGCTCCTGAAATGTTTATCAATCATATTTCCAGTTGTGGAAAGCAAAGTATGTTGTGTCAAGACATCTTTGAGCATGTTTGAAGTCCAATGTAGAATACAAAGCATAATATGCAAGATATGTTGTAATAGTGAGACATTTTGATGTTACAGTCAACAATACTGCACATGACTGTACTATGAGATACTAAGCATTGTATCTACTCTTATACAATACTCAAAAACAGAGAACAATTCATATTCACTCTCAATACAACAATAATTATCCATGAGGAGGGGCACAAGATAATAAAGATATAATCCTTAAATTAATGGCTAATTAATGTCCAACATCAATAACCATTTATCAGCTTTTATAGGTCTCCAAAGATTGCCTGGGGAGAACAGCCAATGACTACTCTGTAGATATTCTCTAATGCACACCAATTCCTCTGGTAAACACAGAGGATAGTAGATGCACGTCCAAGCTGGCAATACAAAACTATGTACATATATAACTACATCTAAAACTGACTCTCTCAACCCACAATGGATAATTTATATATTTAATACTTTCATGGGTCCTCTAAATCACAAAGTTGCTGTTGGAAGCAGCAACAAAAATGAATTTTCCACAGTTAAACTGAGTCTTCCCTTTTTTCCCTTAAGGTAATTTTCTGAGACAAGTGCCTAATCCCAGGAGAGACAACGAGATACAAATGCACTCCTCAATCAACGGGTCTGTTGTTGACACTGACATCTAACTCACATTTCAAGGCTGTATTACATTCTGCATGTGATTTATCATATACAGTCAGGGAGTTGACATCAGAATTATTCATACTGACTGTTTTGCAACTCTGTCAATACAGACTGCACTAGTCTTTGGGATGAGTCGGACATTTTGTAAATGATCCATCAAATTGCACCAACAAGCAAAGCGATGGACACATTACACTGAGAACACCAGTTTTGACAATGCACATCTATTCTGATTAGAGGATGACTGCTGTGCCAGTGCAGCCTCCAAAGGGGCAATGATTTATTGGAATTGACCAATTTTGAGTCTCATCATGTGCTGCCGTTTGAGGGCAAACACAGGCGTGACTACGGGAGCATTCAGGCATGCTATCAAATGCCCAGGCATGATTAGCAGCTTCTCAACATGCAGAATGAAATAACATGGCTAAATACTCCCTATTAATCTGACATTATACACTCTGATGGAACTTAGATGATCTTATCACACGTTCTTTTGATTTCACATTGTCTGCATTTACATACAGTTGTTCAACATTTTAAAATGCTATTTGATCACTTCTCTGTAAGAAAATGACTTGTCTGTCTTTATGGCAATCTTATACATATTGATAGTGATACAAAATCATTACATTGACAACAAGCAATAAACATGTATACTGAGATCACAGATCATTCCACGAAGTATCACCATACCATGCGAAGCACAAATATTACAATAATAACAATGGAAAACTCTGACAAGCTTTTTAGACAACAACCATGCAAACAAATAGGAGGAGAGAGGTGATTGGTACAATAGACAGTGGTGGTAGACTGCACTGTTAACGAGGACCAAAAACGGTTCTAATTAGCAATGAAGATTTAATGTTACGATATGTACAATAATCTTTTAAACATATGTTCCTTTCTTGAAATGATTTGGCATTATTTATTTTCCTTTAATTCATTTTCCTTTTTTTTTCTTATCTCAGAAGATTAGGATGTGTTTTGTTCTACACATTAGGCTTAGCAAAACTGATAAACTGGGTATTTTCCATTTAATCAGACACCATTTTAATGAATTTTGGTTTATCTTGGCACTATGTTCTCAGGGGTTGCTCTGTACTGTGGATTCTTAATATCAATTATATTTCACTGTGTTTCATCATCAAAATGTATTTGAGTAACATCTGGAGCAACACAGACTGAAATAACAATCAAAAAATGTTTACACTGTGTGTATCTTATTTCAAGTAAGCATCTTCATGGTAGGCATGATACTATACGTATTGGCTCTGGTTTGGTGCTACAGGATCTGCTCATACTTGTCGATTTTCACAAAGGTGTGCTCAAGTATGTCACTTGTACACCACCATTACATGCGGGCAGCAAAATGGAGGAACCAGTGGGAGAGCAGGGTTCAGTAGGGGATTGACTAGGGGTAGATGCCTCTACTTTCCTGGTGGGGGATTCTGGCTTCTCGGGAGCCTGTGTCACACAACTATCAGCCACAGCAGCAACAGCAATGCTGAGAGGGGGAGTGGGAAACAGAAAGCAGTTACTTTGGCAGCAGACTGAGAAAGAGAGATAGATTAGCAAGGAGGGAGAAAGAGACAGAAAGCATCAGGATGGGTGAAGCGTGTATGTGCTTCATTTGTCTTAAAAAGCACTCTAGAGAGCTGAAAACAGGTTGGTCTGTTCTTCACCCTATGGGTCTGCTATAGACATACTTATAGCTTAGGGGAAAGTTCTTCAGCCAAACATACTGTTGCACATATTATGTGTATCCAATATCATGTTCTAACATGATCGCCATGAATATCTAATTTATTTTATGGTTCGAGGCCACCTACAATAATAATTCTTAATCAAGTTAGAGATATGTATGTATATGAGATATGAGATGTATTAGAGATACAGGTACATTCAGGCACCCCCTCCACCAGTCATTCTGGTGATAGTCTCTGTGTGGAGGAGAGCCGACCTCTGAACACAGCAGAATCATTCCCCTGAGTCAACGGTGTAAATTCAGAGAGCAAGGGATTATGGGATTCCTGGCAACCTGACACCACACAGCCAGGTGTTCTAGACAAAAGCAATTAGTATGATAGTCCTTCCATGTCTCCTGCTTTTTGTTAAAGAAAACATCTCCCAGGACTCTTGCCAGATGGCTGACAGGATATAGACACCATGGGAGAGCTAGAGGAGAGAATGTGAATTCCCTTTCTTTGTTTCGGAACTTTCCTGCTATTGTCATAACTACTGCTTTACATTACTTCTCTCTCTCGTCGGTGTGTGGGCCACAGCAGGTCATCTCTAAATTCTCATGGTTTCAGGAGGCAGTTTGAAATTACCTGGCTAGGGGGTGGCTAGCAAAACAGATTAAATACAGGGTATCTCCCCATATCTCTCTTTAATAGCTTTCCACTGTCTTAATTAAAAGGAAATACGCTGTCAACCTCCTTCCGAGAATAATTATACAGTAGTTTCCCATCTGATGAGAAATGTCTCTAAAAGGTATGACAAGACGCACTTCCAAACATTAGGCAATGTTTTCAAATCCACGCATATATTCTGAAAGCCGATGACAGCTGAAAACATTTAGAAGTATTCAACTGCTCATTAATATGAAAAACCTTTATTCAGCACCCCATAACACAAAGCCACCATAAGTAGCTTTGTGAATCTCTCCTCGTGCTAAAACAGCTCTGAAGGGCCAAGCATTACCCAGAGTGCCCATGGTGTAGGCCATGCAATCAGTCGTGATTGAAACACCTGTTTTTCAATGGGAAATGGTCAAATCAAGCTCACATCGCAATCAAGTAACAATTTAATAGATGGTTGTGGGCACTTGTATGTAATCAAGCCAATCTATGAACCAACAAATTGGAGACGATACCAAGTTTTACAATCGTTTTTTAAAGCATAAAACCCTATTGTCCTCAGCTGACCAATTCTTGTTCACACTGAACCTTATGAACTCCATGACTGACCAAGGTTTTCACACTTGAAGTATTGCAGACACAAGCCCCTGGAGATTTGTGTATATACAGTATGTTACAATGTTTGGTCTTTCGGGAGAGTCCTCTCCAGTGTGCTGACAGATTTGTTCTAATCTATTCTCCGTCCCGCCCACTAAAGCTCCTTCAGATGGCCCCTCGTACTCACAGGTCATTATCTGTCTCGGTCCTGGTCTTCTGCTGCCGTCGGTAGACCATGAAAACTGTAACGGCCACTCCAATGATGAGTCCTGCGGCAACTACACCTCCCAGGATTCCAATGACGCCGCCTGGGGGACCCCGTGCCATAGGCTTCTCTGCAGAGAGAGAGAGAGAGAGAGAGAGAGAGAGAGAGAGAGAGAGAGAGAGAGAGAGACAGAGAAAGAGAGAGAAAGAGAGAGACAGAGAGAGAAATCTGTTTAGAACATCTGTTCTAAGGAATAGTGCACTAAACAGCCCATGCCAAACACAAAACTAAAGAAGGAAAAGAACGGTAATACAGAACTGTCACCATGACGGCAACGGTGTGCTACGAGTAGCACATCAAAACAGAAGGATACCTAGAACATTACTTGACTCTCATCACATTGTGAGAGACAGCCACAATTGTCAAATTCACACCTCCCACACACATACAATAAGCATGTATTTCATAGACACACAGGACACACAAGCATTTGTTTTCTTTATTTGGATTTTGCTGGATGAGAGCATTGTCCTTGGCCCCATATGAATGGCACAGTGTTGTGGAGCCTGCTGCAGCTGTTGCAGAGTTCATGATGTGTATTCCATTGGGGGGAAAACAGCACACATTGGCAAGGATTAAAATACTGAACCCAACTGCCCTCTCAATGGCATTGTAAAGTGTATGCATTTTAGGTACTCACCAGTAGGGGGTAATCATGTAAAATGACATGGGACTAAATATCAATCCCAGTGAGCAATTTAAGTCGGTGAGAACATAAAATAATACTCACAAAACTAGCGCTGCTTTGCACTAGTCAACGGATTAGGTAAAAACATATGAAATACAAATAAAAGGACAACGCAACAACTTTCTTTTCTTTTCAAATCTTCTCAAGGCCTTATGAACAGCTGAATGACCAATGAGCAGAGGGCATCCCTGATATTTTCCACTCAAGATATGGATCAATAAAGTATTTCTTTAACTGCTGAAGAATCCAAGTGTTTGAATCACTAGGTTTGCGTCTGAAAACTCATTAGGTTTATTGATTGATGTATATTTATAAGTGGATTCATTGGGCTATTGTGGTCCAGCAGATTCATTCAAACTGAACTTTGACTTCCTTTTATAACTTTATCTGTTCTAAAAGGAAAATTTCTCAAAGACTCAAAGTTATCTGAAAGAGTGTCAAACATATTCTACACTAGTGACAAAATAGACATTTGAAGCACAAAGAAATGGGTCTTTTGGAAAATATGTTTAATGCCTGTCTATGAATAATTGGTCCATTAAAGTGTAGAAATTATACTTATATAGTTAAACTTTATGATCCTTTTAGTGACAGTTTAGGGACTTTTCTTATCTGATATGATTATAATACAAACCTGAGTCAATAAGAACCAATGACAACAGCTTTATGCTTTCAGTGAACTACTATATTTGATATTTGATTTGATTTCCAAAGTGTGTTGCCACTTTGACTTTCATCACACTTAAAAACAGAAAGAAAGAAGAAAAAAACTAACAAAGAGACACCCGAGTGTGGCAGAGTGCCACAACAAGAGTGTACCTGTACACCTTAGGCCCAATTATATCTGCCCCATTGCTCTTAAATAACCTGATGCTGCCATTCTGAAAAAAACACACAAAAAACGACAACACTCCAATAAAAGACAGTACATGTGATTCTGGCGAGCAGAGAAAGAGAACAGTTCTCACCTTCTCTGCAATGAAAAGCCCAGCCTATCTCCAGCCCCAATGATGTCTCCATTATTATCTCCCCATCCCTCCTGCTACTGACAGGACAAGGCCTCTCTCCCGTGGGGCCTTTTCCCGCCAGCCCCTGTCTGCTCCACTGATTCTCTCCCCACAATGATGGATCCACAGAGGACTACTTCACACAAGGCCACACAATAGCAGGCACGTTACCCACTTTGTACCCAACGCACAGCGCCTCAAAGTAAGTGATTACATGTCACTCCCATCAGATTGCCTCTCACTATGCCGGGACTGCTGTCACTCTAATTCCCTGCTTTGGTAGTTAGAAGTCATGTGATGCCAAATCTACACATAAAAAAAAAAAGGTTTTGTGAAGTTGGGAAACCATTTTTCATAGAATATGCACACAAAAAATTAAAAAAATATAACTCCCGATAGGAAAGGCTTTGAAGAGTAGGAATAAATCTGATTCCACCGTAGCATGGCAACAGATAGCTGAATGCCCCTGCTGTTGTCTCATTACACTGGACAGGAAGTGCCAGAAGGCCTGATTTCTCATGGCTCTAATACAAGTGCCAGACACAATAGTAGACGGTGTACACACAAGGGCATAATCTGAATGCAATTTCTCTGTTGTGGGACCCCAGGCACTTAACAAAAGAGGATTGTGATTTTCACCTCCAAATACATAGAAGTGGGATGTGGTATCAGTTAGACATCTAAGTCACACAACATCACTGTCGCTATGGTGCCAAGCTGGGGCGAGACATTTATACAGTGCCCTCCAAAAGTATTGGAACAGTGAGGCGAATTCCTTTATTTTTGCTGTAGACTGAAAACATTTGGGCTTGACATCAAATAATGAACGTGAGACCAGAGATCAACGTTTCAGCTTTTATTTCCAAGTATTTACATCAGGATCTGATGCACAACTAAGAAAATATCACATTTTGTTTGAATCCACCCATTTGTCATGTGAGCAAAAGTATTGGAACAGATATACTTAAAACATATTTAAGTGAATAAGACTTAATATTTAGTTGCAAATCCTTTGCTTTCAATAACTGCAGCAAGTCTGTGACCCATTGACGTCACCAAACTTTTGCATTCTTCCTTTTTGATGCTTTCCCAGGCTTTCACTGCAGCCTCTTTCAGTTGTTGTTTGTTTTGTGGGGTTCCTCCCTTCAGTCTCCTCTTAAGCAGGTAAAATGCATGCTCTATAGGGTTTAAGTCTGGAGATTGACTTGGCCAGTCTAATACCTTCCATTTCTTGCCCCTGATGAACTCCTTTGTTGTTTTGGCAGTGTGTTTTGGGTCGTTATCTTGCTGCATGATGAAGGCTCTGCCAATCAGTTTGGTTGCATCTTTCCTTAAATTGGCAGACAAAATGTTTCTGTAGACTTCCGAGTTCATTTTGCTGCTGCCATCATGTGTTACATCCTCAATGAAGATTAATGAGCCCGTCCTAGAAGAAGCCATGCAAGCCCAAGCCATGACATTACCTCCACCGTGTTTCACAGATGAGCTTGTGTGTTGGGGATCATGAGCAGTTCCTTTCTTTCTCCAAACTTTAGCCTTTCCATCACTTTGGTAAAAGTTAATCTTTGTCTCATCAGTCCATAAAACTTTGTCCCAGAATTTTTGAGGTTCATCTCTGTACTTTTTGGCAAATTCCAGCCTGGCCTTCCTATTCTTCTTGCTAATGAGTGGTTTGCATCTTCTGGTGTAGCCCTTGTACTTTTGTTCATGAAGTCTTCTGCGAACAGTAGATAGTGATACCTTCACTCCTGCCATCTGGAGGTTGTTGCTGATCTCACTAACAGTTGTTTTAGGGTCTTTCTTTACAGCTCTCACAATGTTTCTGTCATCAACTGCTGATGTTTTCCTTGGTCTACCTGTTCGACGTCTGTTACTTAGTACACAAGTAGTTTTCTTCTTCTTCAGGACATTCCAAATGGTTGTACTGGCTATGGCCAATGTTTCTGCAATGGCTCTGATTGATTTTCCATCTTCTCTAAGACTCACAATTGCTTGTTTTTCACCCAAAGACAGCGCTCCGGTTTTCATGTTGTTTTCACCTCTGAATACAGTCTGCATAGACAAAACCTATCTTACCCAATCTGAACCTGAGTGTAGAGATTCAGTGTTATTTATTGATTGAATAATGTATGTAATAGGACACACCTGGGCAACAAAACACACCTGTCAGTCATATGTTCCAATACTTTTGCTCACGTGACAAATGGGTGGGTTCGAACAAAAAGGTGATATTTTCTAATTTGTGCATCAGATCCTGATGTAAATACCTGGAAATAAAAGCTGAAACGTTGATCTCTGGTTTCACGTTCATCGTTTGATGTCAAGCCCAAATGTTTTCAGTCTACAGCAAAAATAAAGGAATTGGCCTCACTGTTCCAATACTTTTGGAGGGCACTGTAGTAGGCTCATATAGTTCAGTTCAGAAAAGCTAAATTCTTAAATCTATCTTATATAGATTAAATGTAATACAATATGTCAACTGCCTTGTCACTGGTCCATTGCAAAGACGAGTCATTCATTTTATCTCCAAAAAAACATGGTCCTGTTTGTCTTAAAACTGTATGTAAGGTCCACTGTGTTGATTGTGTTGAACTAAGACCATCACATCCAAAAACAAACGAAAAGTGGCTCTTTGCAATAGTTGGGACCTTCGTATTAATCATTTCTCTCAGGAATTGGGGTAAATAAATCAATACCATGCTCCAAATACATGGCCAAGGTAGACAGCAAAAATTCAATTAGTTCAAGCACCTAGCTATAACTCTGTCTGTCTTGTGCCCGAGGATTCTATTAAATGTTGGATGTGTGATGCTGGTAGATGCTTAGAATTCCAAAATTCGCCATTAAGACTTCAGAGGTCAAAGAATTCTGTTAAGCAACACTATTGTTCAGTCGCTTCTTTCTGTGCACAACCTTTCAGAAACACATTCTCAATTTAGAAGGGCTCAGGAAAACCCCTGTAAATGTGCAGGATTTCTAATGCTGTCCATGTTAAGGTGGATTTGATGCTGGAGTCATGAGATAGTACAGAGAGTATTGAAGGCAGCTTCTGTAATCATAGCCGGAAGCTTGAATCGTTAACACCCTCAGTCTGTGAGGTGGCCAGGAGATTGGGGTGTATGTATGCAAGGACTACCGCCAGAGGTCTTAGACTGCTTAATGACTTAGTCATCAGTGACAAAAAAGCTTCCTGAAACTTTTCATAATTGCCCTACTACAGCATTGGGGGTTGACCAGCTGCCAGAGATCACATTTATGTTGTGATAGCGTGCTCTTGAGCCTGTTCAATCACCTCAGTAAAAGTAATGACCTCTTGCTCAGATCAAATTACAGACTAAACAGAATTGCATGGTAAGAACCTTCCGTCTGCAGCATTTCTGCACAACAGCACTAAATAGGATTGTAATGGATTGTAAATCTGCAATGATGTAAGCGCAGGAGACTGTGAGAATGTAAAAAAAAGTCATGCTGGATTGCAAATCAAGTAGTTCCATGAAGATAACTCATGTCTTTCTGGATCATCAGTAGCACAAACCATCATTACTATTATACTAATGATCAGAGATATCACCATCAACACATGCAACTGAAATACTTGATGTGTATACACATATGGGTATTACCATATATTTCCTAAATCATTTAACAAACTGCTACTGTAGCTTTGTAATGGTGCATTTGATCTTGGCTGTCTTGAATCCACAGCAAAAAAAAAAAAAAAATGACACCCACCCAAAGCACTTAACTTGATCACTTTTAACAGCAAAAAAGCTGTTGAAGACACAAAGCGTTGTGCAGTCACCATTGAGTAAGGGTTGTTGTCCAACTACATCTTGTTGCTGCCACAGAAAGATTGTTATTGATTTTCAATAAGAGTAAAGCATCCAACCAAACAGTGGCTCTCGCCTTGTGCTGTCACTCGCTTAGTGGGACCCCTTGACCTAACTATTAGCGGTACGACCCCCTGGTAGGTGGCGCACACCTCGATTCCTTGTCAAGTCCACTGCCTTGTGCTCTCCTGGCTGCATCCAATGAGCACTCTCTATTACTCACGTCTGATCCATGGTTCATCTCCCCAACCATTTAACAAACCACTCTGGAATCCCATGACCACGTTGTCTTTGATAAGTTTTGAGGGTTTACGTTTCCATCAGGCTGGCACCCAAGGAGAATCAGAGTTCCCCAGCGATCCATCATGGAAGCAACAGTGCTTCAGTGCAACGTGTGCCCAGCAGGTCGTTGTGCTCACAGCGGAGTTCAGACAGAGCAGCCAGAGGGTCCCTAGGGGAGGAGGGACACACTGGTAGCCGTGTGTTGCATGTGGTCATTACTCATTCATTCCTCAGGCAAACCCTACGGAAAGCTTTCGCCTCCTCCCAACAGGGGAGCCACGACTACAGGAACTAAGGCAACGGAACGTCTTATTAATAGAGTTTGGAGACCAGACCACTGTGTGTAAAAGCTCCTCTAAGACATTAATTTGAACACAACTACTGCACAGGGCCTTTTTGTCTTGTGATCAAGTACATAAAAGCTGACACTGGTGAAACACTTATCCGAGTAATGCCTCTACTCTCGACAGGCATAATCATCAGAGAATAAGCATAGCAGAACAAAAAAAAGGCGCTATCTTGAGTCTTGACACAACCAAGCCCAACGTTGTGGGCTATAGTGTTACCAGGTTCCCATGGACCACGTTAGTCACACATAGCAAAGCAGTAAAGGTTCAGAAGGGGGGCCAAAGGGTGAGTGATCCCCAGCTGGAAGAGGCTCTGTACCATCCAAAGCCAGAAAAGCTGTTGCAAGCTGTGGCCATGCTGCAGAGTTGAACTGTAATCTGGAATTTTCTCTTCACCAGTGCAACCCATTGACTGTCTACCATCTTCCTGCAGAGGAAAAGCATGGTTCCTCAGACGTTGGCAAGTGTGTCAAACAATCGCAAGATGATCACAAGATAATCACAGTACTTCCCACACCATGAGTGCAGAAAATGCTGACAATATAGATATGAGTCATTTCTAAAGCCATAAAGGGGCTGACACACTGGAATTATTTGCACCCACATTGCTAAAAAGTATCTTCATACTCCACAAAGGTTTTGTGTTTTGTGACAATGTTCCAGTCATACTTCTGATCACATACCAGGCGTGAACATGGCTGCTGGCTTCCTCTTCTCCCATCAGAAATTTTAAATGGTGTCTTCTCCGCAGGGGCCATAATACATTCCAGAAATCCTGGGGAGTTTTCAAGTGGACAGATTGTGAGTCTGGCTACTAACCCTTGCCAGCCCAAGAAAACCAATGCCAGTTCAAGACTGCCACCTGTTCCAGAGACCAGAGTGACAGTTAGGCTACAGCAATCTCCAGGAATCAAAACCAGTGGACTGAGACTGAAAACAATCCAGCTTGCTTTACACTCAACACATGCAAACTAGAATCTGTTTGCAATTTATTCAGAAGAGATTTTTATATCCCCCTTTTTTCCGTATGGGGTAAATACCGCAGGCCCCAATAAAGAAACAGAAATGCGGTTTAATGAAGTTCATAAATCTGTGTTTTATGCTGCCAACTCGGAGCGGCAATTGGTGTTTTCTCTCCTTCTCCCCAACCCCCTCCTACAGTTGAGAATCTCATTTAAGTCTTGTGTTTCCAGGGCTGTCTCCTCTGGGGATGAGGGATCCTGATGTCATCCTCTTCCCTGTAGTAGTTTACTCAGGGGAGAGGATGATTCCTATTCCACCCGTATGCACGTGCTGACGGCCCGCTCCTCTACTGCCCTTCAGACGCAGTCAGACCTGAGACAGGCGCCCCCGGGGGAGGGACACACTGGGATTGTGTCTGATTGTTGTTTTACACCACTCCACAGAGGGCAGCACTTCATTACCAACAAATTGCTAACACCTGGAATGTGTTTATTAAGATAAAACCAAACCCATTATGGGCCTAATTCTCTGGAAACTGCCAGGACGCCATAAAAAACACCTGCGGCCAGTGTTGCTTGGTGTCTCGAAAAAACATAAAACAAAATGAGAACCATCCAACTGCTACCTCCATTTCCCAGACAAAAGGGGATTAATGATGAAAAACACATTTTATATTCTTAGGTCTATTATAGAAGAAACGTCTACTGTACAGTGGCATAAGGGAGTACCTCCACATGTAGTTGTAGTTTGCCTAACAGCTGCAGCACACTGCATACAACATTATTAAGTATTAATTTCCTTTGAGCCCTAGGATACCTTACAGAAAGTAATGTTTAATAAATTAAATAAATGTTCTTTTAACCACCACACATACAAATTACACACCACTTTTCACAGTTTCCACGATTCTCTGCAATTCTCAACAAACAAACAAAATAATTGGGCAAGAAGAGACAGAGGTTATGCATGCAACCATGTAGCCTGTTTAGATGAGCTAGGAGCATCGGGTGCACTGCCCGGTCCAGCATGCAACAAGAGGTAACTACAGTCACCAAAGTCCGTGTCAGCAAATATGAGATTGCAGGCTGTCTAGCTGAGGCTGTCATGAGGCATTACCTCCTGTGACAGCCCAATAACAACAGTTCTAATTAAAGAGTGATTGGAACCGTGGACCGGTGCTTCCTAATGGGGGAATAAACTGCAACATTGCTGCTGGATGTGAAATGTGCTCATTTATTAACTTTAGCAACCTGGTGGCGGCTGTCAGAATGTAATAGCTTATTTCGAGCTGTGTGTGTACCTTTCTCGATCCTCTCTATTGCCCACAGGCCCCCAACAACACTCCAGCCCACACCTTGATTATAGTCTATGCCGCCTGCATTTCGTTGGTGAACTTCATCACAGGGTACTGTGGACTGTATGACATTCAGATACTGTATGATGGCTCAACACAGTCCTTCACTATACTGGCCTGATGGGGACTGGCAGTCAGACAGCAGACAGTTTTGAAAAGGATGTGGCTTCCAACTACACTTGCACAGGGAACCCCATACTGTAATTAAAATAATGTACAGCATGCATCACTAATCTTACACCAAGCAGTGACGGTGAAGAATAGAATCCCTATATGCAACAAGGAAAGACAGACGTGTGGCTCAGACTGAGTTAACATAAAGTGTTGCTCCCCGGCCCTTTCAAGGCCCAGCTGGGCTCCTCCCTGTGTTGAATGTTAATGTGATGGAGGCTCATGGCTCCGAGCTCAGGAGTCACAGTATTTAGACAGATCTGTACCTTCCCCTCCACCTTGTCCGCGCTCTCTCTCTCTCTCTTCCCGCTGCCTTTTTCTGTAAGCAAAATTACTTCTTGGTGCCCACAGTATCTTCCTGCCAAGCATCAAGAGGTCACTGGTGTAATTTCCTTCCCTGGTCAAAAGCTAGAGGAGTAGGGGCCCAGTCAGCTTGAATATGCTGGAGAACAGCTTTTCAATTTCACAACATTTGGGCCAATGTGTTTGCTGAGCCCATACCAATGGCCCCTCAATTCTATTTCCTCCACCATAGCTGAACAAGTGCATCATCTCAAGCATCAGACAACATCCAATGCATAACAATAACATGACAGGGTATTAGGTTTAGAATGACATCACTCTGATATGTCTCTGTCCGTCTCCATGAATGTCTTTGTCCATTCAGTAGTTGTAACCATCTGTGTTTCTAGGGGAAATATAATACACCTTTTGATATTCAATTATAGAAGACATTTTACTGTCAGTGACTGATTTAATAATTTTAACAGCCGATTATCCATTTCAGGAAATCTGTTATCATGCGTGACTGTACGCTAGGTTGTTTGCTCATCCCTTTTAATGTACCTGCCAGTGTACAGATGAGCATGACTGATCTGTTTTCCTTTTTGAACCCTACATATCATTTGCTGGTTTGTGACGTCTTCTATGAATGCGTTCTACAGTAACAGAGAAAAGTATTTTTTTTAAAGCATATTTTTGATGCACAATCAGACAATTCTATTGTAAGGGGGAAACAATTCAAAGTCATATAGTTGTTAATGAACATGAATTGTTGTGAACAATGAAGTTCAATAAACACGGTTGACGTGGAATGATAACATGCAACTATCTTTATAGAGATTGGTTCAAGAATCATCAATACAAACAACAGAGTGAGCACAAGAAAACGATCATTGGATTGATTCTCATAAATAATCGAACACGGTTGGCCGGGTGTGTCTACCTCACCCACAGTTCCTGAGGAATGTCCATCCCCTATAGACTGGCAGTAAAATGTGGTTGATTGTGGTTTATAGAAAGGCAGTTACAAGGACTTCACTGCCTGCTTGTTTACAACACTGGATATTCCAGACAGAAAACTTCAGAAACAACATGGTGAGTCAGTGTAAGGAGCCATTATCGTCTCCCGCAACCCGTTTGCTTCCATTCCACATTGGAAGAAAAAACAAATATAGCATTCTGCATTTGAAGTATTCACAGGAAGAAGTCAACCCTCTTGAAATCACAAATGGAATAAGGTGAATCTCATCCTGGCTTACAGTATGCAGTAACATACCTTTGGTGTGAATGTAAAGCTATTGTATCTCAAATTAAGTTAACTCTGCCTTAACCTAAGCCCAAAATCTATGGTTGGACATAATTAGATAACAATGTGAACACGATGCAAATCTAGGTGGGATCTTTTTTTTTCATAATTTGGCCTGCCAGAAAGCAAGATGATAACGTAAAAAATGGGAATATGTGATGTAATTTGGAATGCAGCACTGATTAGGGTGACTCAAGAAAAAAGCCAGTCACCAAACAATCTGCATGATTGTTACCTGTGATGAAACACAAAGCCTATCTTACTGATTTGCAGTCAACTTGAACCACATCAACCTTGTTCAACCTCAGAAAAAAGGTTTGAGTTAACTGCAATTGTTTGGTGGAAGGGTTGGACAAAAACTGGACATAGTCTAAATGGCGCACACATGTACTTTAACCTCACAGCACAAAACATTGCACTGCCTTGTGTTAGGAACCCATTACCAGGGACTATCATTTCAAGATTCATTGAAGCCTGCTTGTTATGCATGGAATACATGATGGAGAATGTTCGTTCACTGTCCTTTTCCACAAAATGTGCTGAAATTCAAAGCAAAAGACTAGTACATCACTTTGTACCCATCCATCCTGATCCAGTCTGCTCTCAGTTTAAAGTTGAGGGGTGAGTCAGGTCCTCTTCAGCACAGACAGGAAAATCTCTGCTGTCAACCAGGGAAGCTGCCTGAGCTCAGATCTGCCTCAGACCAAGTAATAAGGGTGACTATTGCAATTCTGCACGCATACCATCACCTCTCTCACTCTAGCCCAGCTCAGCCCTGCTTCAAGCAGCCACACAAAGCTTAGGGAGACACTAGAGTTTCAAAGACATTTTCATCTCACCACTGGAGCTGCTTACTTCTACCACCACCGCCATGGAATCTGAAGCCTCAGTGCTGTGGTCACTGGAAGTAATGTGTGAGAGGAGGAAAATAAGGAAGATGATCCAAATAAATACTACTGCAATGCACTGGGGCTGATTTTAAGTCCTTTACTGGTAACTTGAGAGAGCAGTTGAGGAAAAACTGGGATATGCAAACGCACACAAACTCAGTATTCTCACAGTGCTACCTATGAAATAATCAGCACCATATTTGCATTGGTGTCTTTTTGAGGTCAGGTTTGTTGCTTCAGGGATGAGTTCAATTTACCCTGAATAAATAAATATACATTCTTATGGCAGGAGAAGTTAAGATATTGCAGTGTGACATCTGCCCAGTAAAAACAAAATTCAGTATTCTGAAGGACCCAGGAACCCACATGTGCACAGACACACAGGCACACACTCACAGACACAAACACACACACACACACACAGGCACACAGGCACTCCAATACAAACAGTCTCTCCATGCCTTGATGAAAGGGACACAGTTGAGTTCAGTCTACCACTGTGGCTTGGAATAGCAGTGAGTGATGATTTCCAATGAAAACTATCGGACCATATATCTTATTTTAGCACTGGAAAAACTAATTAGCTACATTTCAATGCAAATTATTAGAGGCAATGCATTCTATGACTTAATTAAAACATAACAGGTATTGTGTTTTTGACTTGAGATATGATCCTTCTCAATGACAGCTCAAAAGAGGACTTGAGAAACCTATTAGCAGTGCGAAGCTATTTACACAAAACACATCCATTAATAAAGCACACAAGGCAGGAGACAGCTTACTGTAGCCATAATGAAAAACTGGACTCAAAGCTGAAGCTCTGAATGACCCTGCTTTGTTTGTGAGTCTCCATATGGACTGAGCCACTGCATGTGTCTACTACTTCAGACTGTATTAGACAAAGTCTGGACACCAGCCACTGAAGGACAAATGATAATTAATCCACCCAACAATGTAATGTTTTGTTAGGTTTCAAACATAACAGGCTCACCCTCTGACAGACTACACTTTATCAAACTGATTGCTCTGCTTGGATTATCTGGTATGTGAGTCTGTGTGTGTGTGTGTGTGTGTGTGTGTGTGTGTGTGTGTGTGTGTGTGTGTGTGTGTGTGTGTGTGTGTGTGTGTGTGTGTGTGTGTGTGTGTGCGAGCATGTCAGTGTACTCATGTTTTAATTAAAGTTTCCAGAGAACTAGGAAAAGTTTAATTCAACGGAGGCAGGATGAAACATTTTCTCATTTTCTTGTCTTCATTTCTGTGGTGTTTCTTATCTTCTTTTAAGCTTGGCCACTGCACAGGTTATCTCCAAAATTACCAACAGAACTCATTTATTCTTCAATTGAATTAGGTACAGGAGATGAGGTCTCTGCCACCGCCATCACTCTCTCTTCTATAAGAAGCCACCGACAACACTACTCATCCAAAGCAGCCCAGATTAGACCTGGATCACACACTTCAATCAGACATGCCCACTTGCGCTCTCTCTCTCTCCTTTCTTCCTCTCACTCTCTCTTTCTGTGGTCGCCCTCCACGCCAAAGCTTTGCACTTACATGTTTTGTGCTACAGTACATTCTTACATTTAATCTAACAACATGGGCAGTGATTGGTAGTTTGCATGTAGGGTAGGGAGAGTACCCCTTGTTCTTGACGAATGCTTTTTCCCCTTCTTTTTTTTCTTCTCTCCCTCTCGCCATCTGCTTTCATTTTTCCTTGTGTATGACAAACAGCAAAGAAATTCCAAACTAAGGTCCCCCTAACCCAACCCTCCTCCCCCCCATCTTTCTCTTGGCAGGATGGCTCATGTCTCACATTTAATCATGATGGCTTTGCCAGGGAGCCAGGGCATGTGGGGATTTTAGAGGAGCAGGAGAAACCTGATTTGCAAGGGCAGGCACCGACAAGCCTCTCCACTACAGTAGCTCTGTCAGACAGGCCATGCCAAAACATCTTGTCTAGTCACTGTAGCCACACTTGTGTTTAATCAACCTTTTTGGAACCTTTGATAAGGAAGAACAAAAACAAGGAGGGACAAGTCACAGCCATTAAAAACTCCTTTGCATGGTTTCTATCCACAGATCAACCGTTTTTTGTATTCATCACACAGATAGAAGACTCACAACACAGTCTGACAGCATGTTATGAACTGTGAACAACTATTTTAGATCAGAATCCAGGCTGATTCCCTGACATTCATTTTTATATTTCTTTCTATTGCCACGTTCTTTGCCGCCTATGCAGCTATGCCACAGTTTGCTCTGAAGCTCTCACTGAGGCATCGAGTCAGTTGGAATAACAAAATCAAGCCTAGTTGATTGTTATAAATGTGTCCGGTGCTTGATTCTATGTGTTCCATCATGTCATGATTAATTTGCAAAACAGCTAGTTACCATGTCATTACTCAGTCCCACGCTGAAGAGCTGATAAAGCTCTTCTACAGGAGACCCTATAGCCATGGTAGTCCAGGCTGACAGGAGAGTGAGCGAAGCCCAGATGGGAGGCTAAGGCCATAGACTCATTATCAGGCAGTAGATGACTTGTGCTGGGTGAAGCTCTGAGGTGAAACTCTCCCTCCCACTCTAAAGGTAGAGTTGGAATAGATTTTCATTGAAAAGAAATGTTGAGAGAAGAGAGAGTCCTGAGGAGCAGATATGTGTAAGAAAGATTGTGTTTTTGTTGAGAGCAGAATTCAAACACCTTCACCGAAGGAAAATGGATGAAACAGCCAAACAGTGCTTTAGCAAGTGCTTATCATGTGTCATTACCACCCAGAGGACATCTAGACTATTCAGTTACTAAAGAGATTGAGATTGAATTGCTGCTCTGTCTACATCAACCTCGTTCTCTGCAATCAATACTAAAAATGATGATGTTGCCCCTTACGTTCTGATTAGATTTTTGAGACCATGGTATCAGAGACAAAAAAAAAACACAATACAAAATCTACAAGATGAGAGAAGGAAGACATGTCCAAGATACAAGCTTTAGATAATTGACTGTTTAACTCCACAAAGAAACAGATAACTTAAATACATTCAGTAAAACACAACCTTTGTATAATGTTACCCATTCATCTTTAAGCAGTAATTTATTTGAAAAATCAGGCATTGTATATTCCACTTCCATACATGAAAAATAAATGACAAATGTAAATAATCAAAGACGAAGACTCTTTAATTAGGACCCGCACCTTGTTTACTCACTGTTCCAGACTGAAGAACACCTCCAGTTACTGACAGCACCAGCAAATTAAGTGGTACTTCTTTGAATTCTCTAAAGCTTTCGAAACTAGAGTGAATGTGCTCAACAAGTCAAGCCACGGGCCTCTCATCGATCAGTTGCAACATCAAGTGAAAACGGCTGAATCGTTTTCTGTTTCACTCTGTTCCAATGTAATACCATGCCACCATAACCCATCCAAACCCCATCCAATCAGCATAAATATGAGCTCCATGGCTCTCTCATTGGAATGCAACACTGTACCCGTGTTGTCATCTTTCATGTAACAACTTAAATGTATTCCAGAGTTTGATGGCAGACTGATTGGCCAATTCTAATTAACGAGAGTATTTGTACTGCTTTTTTCTTTAAATGGAAAAAACGGGCAATAAAGGGTATTGGCAGTAATAGCCTCATTAAAAGAGAGATGGGCTTCCCTAATCATGTTCTCATTTGAGTGCTTGATCACGCCCATGGCTCCATTTTCACTGACTGGAAAATGACAAAATCATCTGAGGCACAAAGGGAGGGATTTCAACAGAAGTTCTCCTCTATTCTGTCTGGGTCAATTAAAGGGATCCTTGCCATGGAAGATAACCATATGAAAGCATGTCAATATAAAACCAACTATGTGAAAGGCCAGAAAGTCCCAATCAGAACAGCTTGTCTAGACACTATAATTTCAGCTACAATAACAATGAAATGTAAAGTTCAACTATACTGTATGTTCTCAGCTTTGATTGACGCTCCTGTAGATTATACTGACCATAACAAACTTTCAATGCCCTCAAGTCATCTGCTTTATGAAGCAAGTCATGCAATTCAATACAGAAAGGTCCTACACTAACACAATAGATCACCTGATTGATGGGCACTCTTGAAAGAACTGCCAGAACAAAACAAGACCCTTGATTCCAATTCCCTCAGAGGCGATGAGTTTTGTCGGGTGTCAAAACAGACGATAAGGAGAAGAGAGGCTGATTCAGTCTTCCCTGAAAAAACGAATGACAGAAAAGATCTAATACAATGTACTCCTGTGCAGCCTAGTGCAATTAACCAGAAGATGGACTGTCGTCTAAATGCCATGTGAACAATGAAAGGCAGCTTATTCATACAGTGAAGATTTTCCACAATCATTTTAAACAGATGCATTCTGCTAAACTTCCATCACTGATTCCATACACTGCCACAGACCTGGCAGCTATGATTGAATTACTGGACGGGGAAGAACCTTGACAGAGAAAAAGCTGAAAAAATAAGTCATAAGGAAATGCTCTCAAAATCCCTTCTGTTTGGCATCCCATCTCCTCATCTTGGGAAAGGTTACATGTGATTTGTTGTCCGCATCTTCAATTCTGTTGCTCTATGTGAAAAAAGGATATCACAACTGGACATGTAATTGGTAAATATGTTACTAGATCTGGGTCACACACACAAAAAAAGTTATAATATATAATAAATTGAAAATACATTTCTTTTTTGGGAACTATTATTCTTTTTTGTATCTAACTTGTATTCACCAACAGATACCCCTCTTTGTTAAAAAACAGTATGGTTGCTCTTTTCTTCTGCTGTTCTATAAGATTTGTGTAAGTGGTAAACTTACTTGTTCTCTACACAATAAAACTCTCAGATTAAGAAAATTCTATTTTATATAATTATATATAATAATTATATATTGAATTAAATTATATATATATTTTATTTTATGACAATTTAGATTGTATTTTATTGTACATTTTATTTAATTCTAATTCCACTTAGTACTGCTAGTTTATGTACCCTATGTACCAAGGCCGTAGCCGTGGAGTCAACATTGGGGGGGACTTTTTGATTCATTTATGATAATTTCGGGCAGCGTGCGTGGTTGCCTGTTGTAGCGTAGCACATTTATATTTTTATATCAATATATTGGGGGGGACATTTTGACCAGATTTGAATATTGGAGGGGATGTGTCCCCCCCAATATGTATTGTGATTACGGCCTTGCTATGTACCCTTACTAGTATAGATAGCCCAGATATTTAAATTTTCGGTTCCTATATGTCTATTGTATGCACCTTCCTGCCAAAGTAAATTCCTTGTCTGTGCAAACTTTCATGGCGAATAAATCCCATTCTGATTCTGAGGAGAACAAAAAACAAAAACAAACATGAATCTGTCATGTAAACAGTGTTTACTAGGTGGCAAGCAAATGCTTGTGTCTGTTAGCTGGCATGTAGCCACGCGGTCCCTCCATCTTCTAGGCCCCAGGGTTTCAGTCATGTTTCCTGCAACAAAACCTCCTTGATAGAATATCAAATAATCTGAACAAAAGACCATCAACACAAATCCATCTTTCATTTTCAAAGATTCTACAAACAAAACCTTGACCAAGGCTCCGAGCCTGAATGTTGGGTTCATGGTATGTTCTGATGTTCAGAAGGAGAATCAAACATGAGTAAAGCCTATCATTTATTCTTAATTTATTCTTTATAATTTATAGCACCTTGTTTTAATGGTTTCAATATTGCATTACGCAATTACACAAATCCAAAATCCCATTAGATCCTGTTTTAATAGTTTACAACCTAAACAGGTTAAACCAGTTGCATGGATGTGAATCATGATTTAAGCCAGAAGGTTTACTCAGGGGTTAAAAGTGAAGCTTAACATTCAAGAGTCCCATTGTCTGGTGTTTCTTAAGGATCATTTCCATGCAGCTCAGGGGCCGGATGGCACTTCATTGATGAGCACTACCTTTTGGAAATCTATTTAAACAGGAAGCTTTTAGCCCATGGCGGGCATTTGTTGTACAAGATGAAACTAGCCAGACCTAACAGGTCATTATGTCATGTGACCCTTTGATGTGATGACAAATGCTTTTGTTCCTGATAGATGTGACATTTTTGTTAAATTGATAGTTATGATCAGTGGACATGATTTTAAAGCAAATCACTTAAGAGTGGATTCTGACCCTGCTCAATTTTGTCCTAAACATAATTGCAAGCCAATGCCCAATCCATTTTCTATCACACTTGTCAGACACATTATTTGGCCAATTTCTGACACCCATGTCTATTTCTATCTCAAGCTTATGATTTTCTAACCTCTTTTGACAATAATCCAATTAGAACACTGCCTCAAATCATGAGGAAGATTCTTGAATTGTGCATGTCGAAGCCCATCAAAATAACAGCTTTACCAAATGAGTCAGAAGTGAGATTAGAAGTTGTATGCTAACCACCTTCCCCCCTTCTCTCACATCCGTCCTCACCCCCTCCTGCCAGTATCATGGTAACCCAGACAGTCTGGGTTAGGAGGATCAGTGTTCGTGTTTTGAATGGATCAGCATTTCAGAAATGGCTTTGCAAATGCAGCACAGCAACCTAATCAATAGAAGTCTTACAGGGTATGGGTAGGAGGCTGTTAGCAGTAATATCAAACCTTACTGTAAAAGGCACCTTGGAGGTTGCCATTATCACTCCCCACTGGTTGACTTGCCTTATGGATAGTAGGGGTGGTTTTGTTCCTGTGTGACAAATACTGTGTGAGAGAGAGAGCAAAGAAAAAGAGAGCGGCAGAGAACAGTAAGCAATAACAACCACTCCAAATACCCACATTTTTGTTGGTCAAGGAAAAAATTTAGGAACACATTGATAAGCTTTCTTATGCAATTTTGTTTGTAGCTGTACCAGCTTGGTTTCTTGTAACTAACCTACAACTTTTAATGAAAGTTACTGTATGTATGCTGGCACACACAAGCATACAGGACACAAAAATACACACAATAACCCCTCCTTCCCTCTGGTGGACTGATCATTAACTGAGTGTTCCCAGCAGGACTTTACAGAAGAGGGGTGTCAGCATTTCTCACCAGAGGGTTTTTAGGCCTTTCGTTCTGCCTGGCACGGCTGAAGTTTAATTGGAGAAAGCTAATGCGCAGCTGGATATCAGGGCTGCTCATGCCATGCCTGGCTCTAATGTGAGGGCACTGTGTATGAATGTGTGTGTGTCTGTGTGTCTGTGTGTGTGTGTGTGTGAAGTGTGTGAAGTGTTCCGTCTTCTCTAAAATGGCAACCAATTATTTTGAAAGGTTTGTGCGATCCATTTATTTTCAAGCCTTCTTATTTACAAAATCAAAGGCATTTGTAAATGATAAGGCTTTTGTAATCGCTTTGTTTACTGAGGGGCTCTACAATCCTATTGCTAAGGCACTGACAAGGTGGTTTCATTTTGTGAAGCTCTTTCAAAGCTTTACATTTAAAACCATATACGGAAGTGGGATTTTTATTAATCATGCCCTTAACCCTTTTACCAGTATGCTTAATTTTATGAGTCAAAAATAATATTTACTTCTAAACGGTAATGGGCAATATTTTAGATGAAGACTCATGCGCAGGTTGGGTTTATTCAGGACCCTGCACCTATCACTTGAGGGTTAATGGCCTGATTTATGCAATTTTCTCATGATTATACACCAGTTCCAATGATTGGTCTGTAATTATAGATAACCTCTTCCTACAGAGATTTATTATGCTACCGTTTATAAAGAGACTTTGTTTATCACAGAGTACAATTAATTTCTTAATATTTACAGTCATTCTATTGTACTCATGGGAGAGGGGAAAGAGCAGGGTATAACATCTGCCCCAGTCCTGAGACCTCTTAGGACTCCCACTCACACTCAGGGGTTAAGTTAACTTTTATGTAGTTTAACATAGAGGGACATAAAAAAAGGAAATGAGACCAACAATATCATAACATGTGAGAATAGCAACATGTTGAACCTCCTATGAAAGATAACAAAGTTTCGTGTTTCTTGAAAAATGAAAGGTCTTCAGGGCTCCATCCCTCATGTAAAATAAAGAAGAAACCCTTTGTCTGCTGATGTGTCCTGACTTGATCCTGACTAGTCATCCATTAGTTGGATTTATTGTTTCTGTGTCAATAATCCAACATTAATAACTTTCCAAAATGCCATCCCTTTCAGGGGCTTTAGGGCTACTATTACTGTAACATCGGCTGACATTTTAGCTGATTGTCATTACCACAACACTTAGGATTTTTCCAAATAACATCAGGTTTAAGTTTGAATTTGGGAAGTAATAGTCGCAAACCTTGGAAAACAATGTTCAAAATACAGTTGATATATAACTTATATGACAAACCAACTAAAACCGTTTGTCAACCAAGTACATGGTACATGTCCATGGTACATATGCTGCAAGGAATAGGGCAGAAGGCATAACAATAAAATACTTAATACAAATAAAAATCCCCTTTGTTTTGTTCATAGAAAATTTGAGAAGCCATCCCCAATTTGTCTGCACAACTTTGGGTCTCTGTTGTTCACAAACACACTGTTTCCCTAAACAAGTACTGGAAACAACTTTACAAACAGCACAAAACAAGCCAGGAAATACTAAGTAAAGTTATACCTATTTACATATGACTGAAGACAAAAAATGACTCAAAACATGAATTAGTATTCATCCAGATAAATATAATTATCAGACAGTTCTGTTTTCTACCAACAACTTGTGATCATAGATGATCAAGGCATACTTATGTCTCTGTTATATCTGTCTTTTCTGCCTGTTTGCACAACATGAATTATTGTTACTTGCACTACATACGAATGAAACAAGACCTTACTGTTGTAGTCTTTTGTGCACAATTCTGACAGCTACGCTGAAAGCTAAAAAGCTATGTAAACTGTGTCTGTATCATGAGGCTGGGTATTTTTGTCTTATTGCAAAAATTCTACGCAATTGTGTATTTTTAGTTTGTGTATTATATTTTGTGTAAAGGCTTTTTATCAATGTTTATGTAGTGTGCATTATCACAAACAATACAGTACTTTGAATTTCAGCTATTAAAACTTCATGTATGTTAGCAACTGTGGTTAGTGAACTAATCATTTACTAATGAAATTACCGTATGAGGGATGACTGTTTAGAAGCTCATGACATAGCCTTATGTATAATGGCCATTGAAAATGTATCTTGTTCGAAGACTATGAAGATAGACATGTAAATTAAATAAACAGTTTGACATGAAGGGTTTAATAAAGGTTTGTTTTGAAAAACTATCCACTTCACATATTAAGATTTTAACATTGTTGTGTTTGATACAAGAGGAAAATAATTCAGTGTAAAGTTGTGTATTTTCTTTTATTATGGAGAGCTCCATGATACCTTCAACTGTACACATTTAAAGCAAGTATAAGAAGCAAAATAAACATATATTGATAAAACCCATCAACAATCTATATGTCCAAAAAATGTAATTTGTAAGAACTATGCTTTAAATATACCATGGTAACAAAACAATTCACATCTCCTTTAGTTACAGGCTACGCCATACATGTAAGATAGCTGTACCTTTCAATTACAAGAACAATACTTACTGAGATCACACCACAGCTTAAACAGAGGATTGCACTGTAAACACAATAGTGCATACAAATTTGGTTTTACAGATTTGACAACATTGCTATGGACCGAGTGGGTTAGAAACTGTATGTCCCCCCCCCCCCCCCACACACACACATCCACTCCCCTCTCCACCCCCCTACCCATGCTATCAGAACCCAATACGTCATCAAAGCTGCGCTTGGACAGAGGGCTCTTTTTTTGGGATGGATAGCAACAGCTGCAGATGAACTCATAGGTTTTTAATGAACATGGAGCAGATGTCTGCCCTTCAGTTCTCTACTCTTGGATGGGTATTTCTGGCTAAGACAGGATATTTCTCCCCATAACCTTGCAATGTGTACCTTCTGGATTAATGTAAAGTTACAAGGTATACGATATGGTTAACAATATCGGGATCTATCTGAAGTTGTTGAGTTGAAACCCTATGCCCTTCAATCTATTCCCATCATCTATGGTGATCATCCTCGTTAATGAAGTAAGGACCCAGTTAATTTCAAAACAAATATGTGATGTTTTACACTTAAGGCTCACATAATGTGAAAATAAATTACCCATAAGGCTAAGAAGTTAAATATAAGAAAACATGACCATACCAAATAAGCAACTGCACCATAAGAAACATCTTCACCAATATATAATTTGGAATACATATCATCAACATTTGATTTACAATGAAACTAATTGCAAGGAAGACCATATAGGTTACATTACCAGTGGTTGAATTTGGAATTGGATTTTGCCATTACCTGATTCTGCAGTATGAGATGCATTGCAAATATGGACCAGATTTCATAAGAGACATTTTAAAATGTAAACCATTGTAAACCAATGTAAACCATTTAGTGATTGGGGACAAAACATTCTTGACTATTGAAATCATTTAATGCTTTAAAACAAATACAAGTTACTTCACTGGGTCATCACATGTGAACAAGATATTTTCTCATATTTGTAACACCCTCAGAAATGTACATTCACATGGCTGCGTACAGAAAAGATCTCTTTTTTTCTTCCTCCTATATACAAAGTCAACATAAGTAACACCCCTTTGTTTGACACTGAAGCCTTCGATGGCATAACAAAACCTACTGGAGTGGCATTTATGTGGATTATAATAGTAAGATCGATCAATCAATCCATCATTGTGATTCTCAGCTTTGCAGTCAAAATAGATCCATTACACATTAACTGGGTCCCTATGCAGTTATCCCTAGATAAAACCAACTATAATCTCAACATTATGTACATTATTTACAGTGGAATGTTGAGCTCTGAAGCAGACATACTGTATACAACAGTAGATGGGCATGGAATAGAATTGTGGTCAGTTATACAAAAGAGAACATCATCATCACGTTATGGATACAATGTTTACACCAACCAGAGTGTGTAGCCGGAAAATACAAACTCGGTTTTTGTGTTTTCAAGAAGAACGTATGGCAGTGGTTTTATAAAAGCACAAAGAGTATTTCCATTTGTGCTTTGATAAAATAGAATTGACCTTAGTTACATTAACGACTTGCTCATGGTCCACAGTTGGATTTGGGTTCATGAATTCTTGACCAAAATCTAAATTATGAATATTTCACTACAAAGTTAGCAGTTTGTGCTTTCACAGAGATTTCCCAATCTGCAACTCTATTTGTCCTTTCCAAATATGATATTTAAATTTGTTAACAGAGTAAAAGTGCTAGAGATTTCCTAGGCAAATTGTTATTATTTTTGATTAAAAAAAAGGTCACTTTTACAATCACGGAGAATGGAGAAAAATGTATTAAATATAATTTTTCTTGGGTAATTGTCAAAAGTTGTTTTTTTCTACCGTATTTTTTATGAATTACAGTACAATCCATGCAACACTTAAGTGGCAATGCACACTGTGCGTATTGGATGACAAGGGGAGCAGCAACTGTTTACCTAACCTTATATCTCCAGAATTTCATAGGCACTGAATGATAAAATCTCAAAGCAATTAATCATACGTTACCTTTTTTGGTAAAGAATGTTGGTTGTATGCGGTTATAATCATGACATAGAAAATGTAAAAGAAATAAAAGCATCCATTAAAGAACAAACTAAAGTACCAGTTCCATTTCATGTGATTATGTAAAAAAAATACACATTTTGTAAAATACTGCATGTGTGGTGGTTTATAACCCACATTCTTCTGAACAAATACAAGCATTGTGGATGAAAAATGCAGCTGATGAATCTGTAGATAAACGTGCACGTTTAAAGTTAGACTTTAGTCTTTGATCCTGAAATCCTTGTTGTCCACCAGTTTACAAAACCTGAACGTCACCACTTTATAAACATTGGCATGGTGTTTTCTGCCGAGCTGCAAACCCACATACACAATGGTCTGGCTTGACACTGAGGAAAAACAGTACACACACACACACTTCCACCCCCACACAAAATCACATGCATAAAATAAGGCTTAATATCTATATTGGTCAGTGTGTCAGATGTAGTTTTATATATATTTCATATTTTGCAATGGTTAATTTTTCTTTATAACAAAGCCTGCCATTTGTGTGGCAGACTTCAAATATATGGGCAAAAAATAGGAACCACATTCACTGGCATTCGTTATTGTGGTTTATAAAAGCTAGCAAAACAATGCTTCTATAAAGGATGATTAAACTGCCATCTGTAGATTCCGCTGCCAACATTTTGGGGAAGGAGAACATGTGTTTTATTCTATTTTCTTCTTTTTTTGAACCTGAAAATAGTTGTTGCAGTCAAATGTATTGAGACATTACTCTGAGAGCAAAAAAAACCCCACTACAGACTAATTCCATAATTCAATCTTCCGCAAAATATCACTTTCAATATCGTTTCCCTTTTCTTTACAAATCACAATCCTGCATGCAGAAACATACAGACTGATATTTCCCCAATGTCCATGTCCATCAGACACTCTAAATAGATGGTGCAGTGTTGCCAAGCACACTTGGCCAGTTGTTTACAGCCAAGAGAAGCCAAAGTCATAAACAGGCAAAAGTCACACCACTGAGCATCAGAGTAATTCCAAAGGCAATTTTTCTCTGATGTAACCTTACTAGAAATAACCATTATTACGGGAAAACACAATTATGTCCACTCAACACAAAATTAGACATTTCATTTCAGTGGTCAGATTACACAGGAACACTCTTTCAAGTTTAAGTGACAGAAATGGCATGTCAGAGCATAACATGTTACGTTGAAAACAGTGGACGTGTCACACCCCAATTGAATCCAAAAGGGAATGTGGAACATAGTGACGTCGAATGCTTAAAGACAACAGTCCTCCTCTCTCATACTAAGGTATATCAGTCATTCAATGTTGGGCACCAAACAAATGTGGCGATTGAAAATTTGAAGCATGTTCTGGCATGTCATCCGTTGGTACTGCCATGAGTATGGAGTATGATATCTGGTCTCATGGTGTAAGAGCATTACACACTGAGTTTTGAGCATTTCAATGTCTTGGAAGGCAGCTAATTTTTCTGTATCAGTCAACACATGCCTTATGTTGATGTTCAATATGAATGTCTTGCCAATATGTAGATGGTAAAAGAAAAGCAGAGAGAAAAGGGCTGTTACAGCAAAAATATCACTTTTTCTAAAATAATGAATCGCAAGGAATTTTATTTTTAGTTTCTGATTACCTTGAACCAATACAAAAGTAGATCATAAAAAACATAAGCACACAAGGCAATGATGAGAATTACAAAAACTGTATCATACATCCAGTGTAGGACTTTCACAAATGTGCTTAGCAATACCCCATTCCTTATTGTCTCTTTTTGTACATTTAATACATTTACAGTAACATAAAAATTCACCAAAAGCAAAATACACCAGTATTGATAAGGTAGCCAGCTCCCTGGCCTTTAGTCAATGGTGATTGGCATGAGTCCAATATTTTTTATACATATTTTTTTGTATTGTTTGAAGATTCATCTAATGGAGTTCCGATATACCATGAAGTATTGTTGATGAGTTGACGTTGCAAGCTCTTTAAATCGACACTGTGTTTGCTAACACAGATTATTTGAATGGGCCCTGATGGGAGATGCTAGGTTGTGCAACTGAGGGATGGGGTTGAGGGTGGGGTGGGGTTGGGGGCAGACAATGGAAGGGTAGGGTTGATCATGGTGGTGAAGGGGGGGGGGGGGGATGCAGGAGGGTAGGGGGGAAGGGGTTGTTTGGTTTGTTGCATTCCCCTACACATACCACTCTTTCTTGGATATGACTGAGCCATCGGTTTGGGATACCATGTCATCAGCGATTTCAGGTTCAGGGTCATACTGGAAAGTGAGAGTCCGTTCGTCATATTCTCGGCTCTCTCCTTCATCCACAGTGAAATAGGGCCTCTTCAGGTCCTCTGCATCTCCATCAAAATCGCGCTCGCTAGCCTCAAAGCCTCCTGGGCCACTAATCTGGGCAGGCTTCTTCTCGTCATCTGAGTCGTCTGGGTATTGGAGGTTCTTGGGTATAGGAGGATGGGCAGGTAGGCCCCCGGCCTTGCTATAGCCATTCCCAAACACATGTTTCTTGGTGCTGTAGTCACCCTTGAAGGTGCGCTGCCGACGCCGCAGGAATACGAAGAGGAGGGTGGCAGCCACCCCCAACAGGACGACTCCCCCCACAGCGCCCCCGATGGCGGCCCCAGTACTGTGCTGCTCCTGCGGGATCTCACGGCCCCCAGGTGGTGGGTTGTTAGGGAATTCTGGGTAGGAAAAGACAGATGGAAGGGGACAGTGTGTCAGTGCTCTGGTGGGAGGAGGTGCTTTGTGCAGGTGCTCTTTTTTGGGGGGGAAAGATGAGGGAAGGGAGACAGGGAAGGAAAAGCAAAGGGAAAAGGAAGGACCCCCCCGCCCCACGACGGACCCCCCACCCCGAGAAACCCAGAAAGACCTCTGTAAAATCAAAGATTAGTCATCAACAGCCACATGCGTTTCCAGAAGATCAGGAAGGATGAAATAAACAGCCAGTCTAGCACACGGTACAACCAAAGGGGAGAAATAACAACCGTTTCTGATATGTAGACCTCATGCTGATGCTTTTTTCTCAAATAAACAACTATTCTGACAGTCTTTTTAATCCCTGTGGTCTTTAAAAGACCGTAAACACTGTGTCTTGAAAACACCTTCATATGGGATTTTTCTTTTTGGTTTACAACCGATGTGGTGAATACAAATATCCTCCAAACAATTTAACACAGTCATTACCATGATCATGTCAAAAAGACATTAAACCCACACTTACAATGATGAAAAGCACACAGAACAGTCTTAGAAAGTGATTTAACGTATGTTGCAGTCTACACACAATGACTATGACGGGAAAGAACTAATCAAATGATGCGCGTCATACCACCTGCTAATGGAAAACTGTGAACTTGGCCCCAATTTACCACTTTTTGTTGACCTCAAAGATTACAACACATGACTAGCAACCAAAACCTAAAAACCTTATAGGTAATTCCCTTCTCTTGTTAAAGCTTGACTGTGCAAACATAACCTTTGAAGGCAGTGGTGGATTGTGATGAAACAGAGTGACTACTATTCGACAACATGATCAAAGCCTTTCTCAGAGGTACAAGAGTTCTTGTCTCAACCTGCAAAAAACCGCAGTGAATTCAGTTGCGAGAAATGTTTTACAGGAAAAACGAATCAAGGTGTCTACTACAAGGATTGTGGAAGAGAGGATTGGGAAAGAAAAGATTAAACCTTGAAAAGACACACCCAAATGACAGCCCTTAATGACATCTCTGCTGAGAAGACAGTAAAGAACAGATTCACAAGCACATGCAATGTAGGATCATGATACGGGGAGCCAACTCAATCTCAAGCAAACAAACCCAATACATCTGTCAAGGCAACATCTCAGTTCTAGAATTGCTTTGGAAAAGGCACAATTGTAAAAGAATGTAAACATAAAGAACACATTAGTAATGTTAATGTATGTTATAGAAAGGTATGCAAGTGTGTGAGGACAATGCATGTCTAGGTGACCAGAACCTTGGCCTTTTGAATGAGGTGTCATTTTAGAACAAAATAACATGCATGACTTGCAAGTGGAAATCAACAAGGCCAAAGAAGGCTTATTTCTATAGACAGCTTGATCGGATTTGCAATAATACATGGAGAAACCTTGGATGATTCCACACACCTTACATACAAATTTCACAGAAGAAAAAGAGTGAGGAAGACTGTATGATATAATGTGTATTAGTAAACATGGCAACAAGAAACAGAATGTCCTCATTATCATTATTTCACACAAGACAAAGGAAAGACAAATTACCCTTATATCTTAAGTAATAATTGAGTTTCAAATTATTTAGTTTTGGTGTTAACTCAAAGCTATTACATTCAATTAGAACTGCAGCCTCATTAGCAGGATTGATAAATGCATCAAGTGCAGGGGCTCCAGTAGTCTGGGGATTGTTCTAGTGCCTGTAGGGTGGCATGACTACTCCTGAAATCTTCCTCTCAGACACAATTACCAAAACAATCTATCAGTCCAGGAGAAAGACCTTCCAAAAGGCCAATGTCTTTCTATCTCCCTCCCGGTTCCTCTCCCTTCTAGTCTGCATTTCTTCTACCCAGGCTGATGAGAAAGCTCTCAGGTTTCCCTGGCTGGGCTGGCCACAGTCTCAGATAGCAGCTCAGGTTTTAATCTGACCACCCTAATGGGATTATTCAGACACAGGGCCTTCATTACACACATGAATGAGAGAGCAGAGCCAGGTCACCTCTGCCCGGGAACACATCCTCCCACCACATCCATGAAGGAGCAAAAATCCATAGGATTGGAGGAGTGGAAGGTGAGAGAGAAGGAAAACAGGCTTGTGTAATCCTCTCCTCCACCCTTCACTGCTCCCCTCTTTTGGCAGCAAGCACTCTCATCAGTCCATTCGCATACTCTAATTGGTCAGATTCTATTAAAAACGGGCCACAGAAGGCCATTAAACCACTTGAAAGTTGACAGTGAAAAGATAATAGTAACACAAGTTGGATATAAACCTCAGTAAGTCGTTTTTATTTTGGGAACGGTAGTAATAGAAATAAGTAAGGATTCTCACTGACACTGTGTTTCAAGAGTATGTGTTCCAGCGCTAATCATTCTCGAATCTGTTAGCTCATTCTGATAAATGATGTTAAAACAACCCTCCAACTTTTCATAGGCTTTTGTCAGACTCTTCCAGTGTTCTGTTTACACAACATTAAGGTCATAAAAGAGGGCCCTTGAAGGTGGCAATGCCAAAAATGATCCTGCAAGTGGCAAAATTCTCCAATGGAGTTATTATATTGTCTCGCTTTTCTTCCGGCCTGGGAGAACGGAAGAGGAGTGTGAAGACAAAACTCCTTACAGGAATGGAACTCTGACTTTCTGAGGAGAAAGGATAAGGACCAAGCCTCCAGATGGAACCTCAATCAGCTCGTTCTCCACTTCAGTTTACTGCAGAGGGAGGAAGATACCTCCTTTCACATGACTTTTATTAGGTGCGTCAGCATGGGGGTTCTGTCTCTTCCTGGTCGTTCTCAAAATATTAAATGTTTATTGGCTTCGCTCTCTCTCACTCCGTCTCTCTCCCTTACTTTCTGCCTCTCTGCTTGCCTACCAAGGTCACTTACAGCCATGATCTATGAGACACACATTCTATTTCCCTGGCCTGCAAACACATGGAGATAACAAATGTCAAATAATTTCACACTTTCTACATCTGCCTCCAGGCATCCTCTCCCTGGTGGGAGATTCACGTACCATACCCATTTGAGTATGTGAAATTAAAATGCTGATGGCACACACTAATCTTATTACAGGAACATTAATAATAACACACTGTTTGAGAGGCAGGGATATGGCAGTACTGTGAAGAGTACCAAGGAGGAAGGGAGGAGGTGTTTCTGCAGCCTTCTGTAGCTAACGGCAACACCTGCCAGAAGATAGATAAAAAAGGCCTCAAAGTGTCACAACAGCAGCCTTGATACTGTTCCTGCCAACAAAAGGATGCGTCTATTAATGGGCCGCTGGGACTATGCAGATTGCAAGGTAACCTTGAGTACCAACAGCCGAAACCTTCTATTGAGATTAATAGGTGCCAAGATGGACCATGAAAGGATATAACTCAATCTAGGCATGATAGAGTCATGATGGATTTCAACAGAAAGGCATGCCATGAAAAAGTGTCTCTAAATCTTTAAACGAGAAACAACCCTACCATTACACTTTCTATTTCAATCAATTATTCTATTTTGGGTATTTACGCAAATGATCAAATGTAGGTATGTTTTTTAACTATTTACTATCTGGAAGCCATTGACATAAACACATTTCCATATACTATTATGACCAAAAAACTGATGTTAGTTTATTACTAACAAAATATTTAAGGAGATCCACAATTCTCATTTCACAGTACAAGGCTATAAACACGGCAATGTTTATCTAATCTCAGATCAACAGTGTGTCCTGTCATACGTCTGGTTAATGAATGTTCTCCACAGGAATACATAAGACAAGATTTGTTGTTCCAAGTACGCTCCCTGCAGCCACCAGTGTGACATGTCAAAGATGTTTCACGAGATACGAAGAGGTGAGCGAAGGGCTCTCACAGACAGAAAGGGTTTCACAACGCTAGCCTGCGGGGCTAGCTCCCGGGTGTTCTGCAATCCTGTCTACACATGCAGGAGGGCAGGTACATTCCTGAGAATCAACAAAATCACTCAGGCAAGCTCTCGAGAAAGAAAGCGAGTGAACCAGGGTTTTTAAAGAAAAGCAGTTAGAATGTTGACTATAATACAAACATTCAAGACAGGAACGTTCAGTGGTGAAAAGAAGTATGTTGTGATGGTTAACTGTGTGAAGTTGAATACAACTAAAAGACAACATAATGGGACAGTAGGAGGAGGGAAATTGGGAAAAACGAACAAAGAAAATGATGACTTGAAAGATTCAATGACTTGAAAGGTCCTTGCCATTCTCCAATTTGAATTTTCCAACAGTCACTGGGTCATGATGATGTAATACTGCCACTATAAATAAAAGCTCATCAGTGAGCTTTTTGTGCCTTCCCTGAGAGCAGACAGAAAGGAACAGCCTATTTCCTCAGACCACCAATCCTCCTTTCTTTAATTTGATCCTGTGTTTGTCAACACTGTTTGCTGTCAGCGACTGTCCAGCAGCACAAGCCTCAGTTATTTGTTGCTAAATGTCAGTTACGCCATTAAAACCTTTGGACCTGGAATTCAAATCCAATTCCCGTAAAAAGCCAAAGGACAGGGGGCAGAGTCTGTGCCGAGTGAGATAACGCTACCAAATAATACTGGCATCAAACACACATGACAGCATCACTGACATGTCCTTAACATGCTCCGACTTCCCTGTCTGTCAAGGCATACATGGAGAATTGTGTTACCCGGTTTTCACGTTGTTTCACTTTTACGGATGCATTTTCTTGCTATTTTTCCATGATTTAACAGTCATCCAATATCCCTTTGGAGATAGGATGGATCTCTCTGGTTTAGAGCTGATCTGCATGAGGGTGTGTCCCATGTAATGAGAGGATAAATAATTAGGCTAGCAGATGTGAACTTGTCATACACAAACACGTCTTCTTTATCAGTGTGTCAGCAAGGGGCGGAAAGAAAAGGAGAGGACGGGAGTTGTTTACCAGTAGACCATCCCTCTCCTCGCTGTCTTTATTATTTTTGGACTGTGCGTAGTTATGTGTGTGTGCATGTGTGTTGGTATTGAGTGAATCACCACAGCCACAGCTCTGGAGCCTGTGGTCTGACCCTAGGACACTGTCTGACCTACTTAATCAGTAGCCTTCCAGGGAGATGCCAGCGCCAACGCCTCAGCCCTGACAGCGGACACTGAGGGAAAGGAGGAGAAGGGGGAGGAGAACAAGGAGGACTACAAGGAGGGAGATAGAGGAGACGAGCAGAGCTAAACGGGTTGGACCAATACCCATGCACCATCTGTCTCCATCTCTATGCCATGCATCTCCTCTCTAAATCCCCGGGAGAGCCGAAACAGCAAACATGCAAAAAACAAATGTTAAAATAAATCACTAACATTTCCCCCTTGCTCACACACCATCCCCTCCTGACTGGGAGCCCAGTAGCTAGCCTATCCCTCCAGTTCACCCCCTACACCACATCAAAAAAGACCCCCTTCCGCTCAGAGCAACGCTGCCTCCATTTCATGCAACGCAACCGGCGACTAGAGACTCTCTACTTTTGCCAGTGCAGGCACAACGGACGCTTTATCAGTAGCCCATGGTGTGCGAGCGAGGCATAGAGCCTCATGCTAATGTCTCATTTAGATAATGAGGCGTGAGCTTGGCGGGATGGTAGCCGTGAGGGGCCCTGCCTGTGAAGACAAGAGGAGGGCTGGAATCACGCTCCATCAGCCCACATGCCTGAAGCCACCCAGGTATGTGCCTGGGAGAGCTCACGGGAGGCAGGGAGCTTGCCCGCGGGCCGGCGGCACAACCGCGGACCCCCACCCACAGTGCTTTGAAAGTGTTCAATTGACTCGACGGCACATGTCGACTTACAGTGAGGGCTTAATGATATACAAGATCTCCGTGTGGGACTGCTGAAGTCGATGAATAATGCAGAGATGGCTGTGTGGAACCACGGTGCAAAGCGCCATGCCAGGCAGATTGAGATGTGCCCTGTCATGACAGGACAAGACAAACAAATTTAGCATTGCTTGGGGAGCTTCCGCAACACTGACATCATAATGCCTTGCGTCTTAGTTGGGTACAAGGAAAACGACAAACTGCAGTGTGTGACCTGGCATGTGAAGTTCAGTTTATACAGTGTAATAATGGAATTATTCAGGGACATTGCTCTCGTAATAATACAAATACAAACACAGACAGACAGGTATTCAAAGAAGATACAAAGTCCTTTCATAGTTTATGAAAATGGTCCGCACCATAAGTACTGCTGTTACCAATCGGTCCTTGGGATGTTCCAGACTTTGTGCACAGAGATGGTATATAATGAAGATAGAACTTAATAGAAGCTGCCAATGAATTTGGAGCATCCATCGAAATTAAATCATCTATAGGACAGTGCCATTCTCTCCCATCTCTCCCCCTGTCTTCGCCAATCAGGTCATGTCTTGGAGGATAGGATATGTGACAAGCAGTGAGAAAGACGTCGACTCAGCCGCCTTGGTAAAAGGAAGTAAATACCACTGGTGCCATCCCTTCTCTTCCTCGCTTCTCCCTTGTCCTTCTCCTACCCCCTCTTCATTGACCCATCCCTCCCTCGCTCCCTTTTCCCCCTTCATCCCCATCTTTCTCAACATCCCTGGTTTTGCCGTACGACAAAGAGCCTATTCCTGGCATCCATGATTTTTATCTCTGAACTTAATTCCAATACCATATTCATTGAAGCATTTATTTTCGTCACATGGATTCCATCATTTATTTATATCTTTCAATGGTGTATATCTATGTTTTATTCATCTCATTTTCACCTTGTGGTTCACTTTCTTCCCTTCATCTGTCTCTCTCTAGAAGAACGAGCGATTGCTTGTTCAGGCAGGCGTGAACAGCTGTCTGTGCCGGTTGCCTGTGCCTACGGAGGCTTACGTCCCCATACTTTCTGGCTAAATTGAGGCGAACTTAGTCACTCTATTGCATATTTAACCTTAGAGACGAGTCCAAAAGCTATCAAGGCTCAACCTCTGCAGTCAAACCCAGCAGATTTATCAGTGGCTGAAGATGGAGATGAAAGTTTGCCTAGGATACTGCCAGACTAAAAGGCTCCCACTCCGCCCGACCTTACTGCATACTACTCCCATTCTCCCTTACACATATGATGACCTTAATATGCCAAGAAGGATTCATCTTCTTTGGATCTTTGCAGCCCACACTAACAAAGGTTGACCCTACCGTGTGCGCCTCCAATGCTCATATACCAAGCAATCAAACAGAGATCATTATCCAAAACATGTTCGGAAGAGGGTAAACAAATTAACTTCCCATTGAATGGCTGCTCACCCATTGGCAGTCATTTTCCCATCACGCCAGTGTCACTGTTGTTTACAGAGCCGCCCTCAGCAGAGAACCACTCACTGCTCTTTTCTCAGGGGTGATAATAACATAATTGTTAGGGCAGTCTGACAGAACAGTCATTCATCGTGACGGTCGTGGCCGGGTGGATCTCAAAATCACACTGCAAAGCTGTTCGTTTCCCATGCACAGCCAAGGGAGTGTGACGATGGTAAAGTTGATATTCGTAATTAAAGACTCATTTTGCCCTCTTAAGTGGGAATCATCTTGAGGGTTAACCACATCATTCTTCCCTTTGCTGTGAGTTGTGACTGACTGAGTTATTCTATATCCTGTGATTTTTGTTTCCTCCCTATTCCCAGTAGATGGAAGCACAGCAGGGATTAATCCTAAAGGTAGAGGCTAGGGTAATTTAGTGGACAGTTACTCAGTTAGATGTAAATGATTTCTGAACTACAGTGGCTTATGTACAGTGTGCTTTTCAATATTCCCGTTTTTTCAAACAAACTCTGTGGGACCTTAGAAACTGGCACATTCATCTAGCCTTTTGGTATTCTGGTGGGACTACATGTAAATTTACCCTCGGTAGATCTTTGACCGGAATGTAAATAAGAATGGCAAAGGACGACAAGGTAAAAGTCCTCCAATTACAAGACCCACCACAACCACAGCTCTCTTTCACCCGCACCTTCCCACTTCCCCTGTTCCCCTTTCTTACACTTCTCCCTGTCTCCTCCTTGTTCTCTGCGTGTAGATTGATTAAAACAGGAGAGTGGTTCATTAGATTCCGACAAGTGACACCATATCTCCAGAACACGTGTCCTTGGAGAGTACCACATCAGCCCAAGCTGCCCGCCGCAGTCGATGCCATCCGACTAACACTACCTCTCAACTAATTGAAACAAGGTGCTTTGTGGCCCTTTCAAGAATAGGTGACAGTTCTGCAGCTCCTTGAAATTCATCTGAGGAAAGCGGCTTCAGTAGCTTCATTTAAATGCTCCATGAGTCATTATTGTTTTCCAGTTCCCAGGTGTGGTGAAGTAACAGAGGTAATCTAAGCCAGTGAGTTCAAAACAGACTGAGGCAACTAGTTATGATACTGTTATGTACTTTGCTTACCTGCCTTTCCGCATTCACACTTTACTGAAAGGTTTAGGTCCCCCAAAATAAATCAAAGAGGTACAACTTCTCAATTCCGTCAAACAACATAATTGCCCTAAAAGCTTTTGTGACTCGACACCTCCAAAAGGCGCCTTTCAATAATGCATGTAGCGATTACAAAGCCGCTAATTGCAAGCATGGGACAGGTAGACCTACTGGTTTAGAATGTATGTGTTGTTTGCTTTGGTTACCTTCCTTTAATGCATAGAGCACTTATCGAGCATTCTTTTGGAACCACCTGCCAGAACGTGTGCTGCAGCCTTGAACATGAGCCAGCGGAAGGCTCTCTAACCTGACTCCCCCCCCCCTCCCCCCCCTTGGCTCCCTCTCCCCCTCTGCCGGGCCTATCCAAGGCTGTTGGGAGGCGCAGAGATGCCTTTTGAAGTTAATGAAGCATCAGCACACTCTTTTACCTCCACTGCTGGGTCATTATGTAGAGCCAAAGTCAAGAGTGCACAAAGCACATGAAAGAGCAAAGAGGCAGTGCGGCCGTCTCCAGGGTTTTCTCTTAACGGGGGCTTTTATTCCTATCATCGGTGAATGGCCGGCACTAAAACCAACCGCTACCAAAAAAAGTCTTGATATACGGTGTAGCACAAGGCTGTAAAACATCTATATTCAATTCAATATCTTTGTCTCTGAGGTAAGAATTTCTGGACGGTTCGAAGGAAGATGTGAGACCTTGGCTGGCAGTCTCCGATGAGACTGAGTGTGTTGCATTTCACAGGATCAGCGAAGACAGAGGAGGAGAAAGAGAAGACATCCTGATCCCCTTAACTGTTACTATGGAAACAGATGTGCTTGCAGAACGGCATGGGACCCCTTGGAAATCACACTTACAACTGTGATTCTAGCTTTTTTTAGGGGGTGGGGGGAGGATCTAATGAGAGCAAGCACAGAGACCACACGAGACATAAGACACCATCGCTGTCTTGGTGAGTGACTGTCATGGTATCTGCAGCCTTTGGAGTATGGAAAATGGAGTTGCACATACAGCAAGCACAGCTACATGAAACACAAATGAACTGAGAAGTAAAAGAAATAGCTAAACACAGTGCGTCCCTAAAGGGCATATGTTTTTTGTCCAAGAACTTGAATCGCCTGCATGGCTACAACTACAGCTTCACTCTAACAGGAGGTTGTACGGTTGTTGAGAGAGCATACCGTGTCAAACCTCTGTATCAATACTCATGTTGTGCAGCCGACTTAGTAGCCTCCATTGGGTGTCTGTAACCTACTGTATACGCTTATTTTCCAAGCTCAGTCAACGTGGAGGACACAAACATTTGGTACATAATGATGCCTGTTATGGTGTTTGGTTTATATATCTAGTCATGTACAGTATATATCCATGATCTCTCGACGTAAACATGTACAAACATCCCAACACACAAACAAGCTGCTCTCAGCACAACCGATGTGAATAGTTCTTCACATTCAATGAAAACAATGCCACAGTCAAATTCAGGATGCAACACACACAATGAAGAGTGGAATCTTGACCCACACTAGGTTGACACACTAGGCACACATTAGATGTTCCTTCTGTGATCCTTGTGTCTTAGTATTATCATTCCCATAATCACGTCCCTATATACATGTGTATGTGTACACACAACAAAACACACCCCAAAACAGTCATTGTCTGATCACAGTTTACATTCAAGGTGATTAATATGCTCCTGAGAATACACTGAACAAAGATGGGAACAGAGTTTGAAATACAGTAAAATATATGGAAATGGAGTTAGAATAGAGTGAATTCAAGCAACCTAAGCAGGAAATGACAAGAAAATGAACAGAAGTACAGAAGAATGACATCTCCTCTCATTCAGCGGCAGACATTCTGCTCACCACCACTGTGGTACGCATGTATTACCTCTAGAATTCTTCATTGCTTTCATGCTTGATTGGCAAAGTCTATGTTCAAATTTTAATGATCACTGCTGAA
Organism: Hypomesus transpacificus; assembly: GCF_021917145.1. NCBI lineage: Eukaryota > Metazoa > Chordata > Actinopteri > Osmeriformes > Osmeridae > Hypomesus > Hypomesus transpacificus. The sequence goes on along the minus strand of NC_061074.1, from coordinate 14,741,065 downwards.
GGTGCAGTCTCATGCGGTCATCGCCTAACAATGTGTTTATGAAGACATCTCAGTGCCTCCCATACTAGAGCAGTGAACTTGATAGATTAGAGGCACTGACAATGGAAGAACACCACTAACCATAACACAAAGAAAGAAAGAAAGAAAGAAAGAGAAAGGATGCTCAGCCGTTGATACCACACCAAGCACAGCGCCGTCAGAGACAAGACATGAATCAACATGCAAAGCAATGCGAGTTCGAGCCATCCAACCCCCCGGGAAACCAAGCAGACAGGGAAGTCTCTCCTGCCCAACCAGAGCAAAACTGTCACAGTCTCCCAGCTCCACGCCCAGATGGCAGCAATAGATAGGATCTCTCCTTCTATGTGTAGTATGAAGAGATCTGGAACATATTGCAGTTGGTCCTTTTATTGCAAAATGCCTTTCCCTTTGGATGAGAACCCAAAGGAACCACTGCAAAGCGTGAGTGTGCCTACAATTAAACTGGAAGGCAAGGGAACTGAATCAGTTTTGTTCTGCATTTTGCTCCCCCCCCCCCCCCCCCCCCCCCCCCCCCAGGAAGACAGAGAAAAATACAAAAATGAGAAGTGCTTGACTGCGAAGGAGGCAAAGGCTGTTCGGAGAAATGCGAGCATGTAGTGAAAAACTATGATCAATACGGCAACCCCCCCCCCCCCCCCCCCCTCATTTCCTTGATGTTATTTTGGGTGGAGATGACAGGGCTGCTTTATCCTGCTTCTACACATGTGTCTGTGTCTGTGAGGGGGATGTGGGATTGGCTCTGTGATGTGACAATGAGGAATGCGCTGAGAGACAGACGCAGTGTCGGCTTCCTGGAGTCTGTCACGCGGAGCTGCAGGGAGCCTAACAACCCTGGCAGGTGGGCACCACATCCTAAACACACGGGCGAGACCACCACAATCACCTGGACCACTCTGCCTCCGTATCAGTGTTTGAGTGTGTGTGTGTGCGTGCATGCACGTGCATGTTCACTATCGACAGCGGTGGGAGGAATTTGTGAGCCAATGCCCCTGGATGTCATTGTCACATTTCCCAAACCCCTGTTGCACAGATGCATGCAATGCCAGAGTCATGAAAAACACATTCCCAAAAGCCAGGAGCAAAGAGAGAGAGAGAGAGGCGACCGCCAGGTGACCTACCTGTGATGTTGACTTCCACGCTGCCAGTACGGGTCCCTATACCATTGGTGGCGTCACAGACATACGTGCCAGCCAGGTCGTAGGTCACAGGCCCTTTGAAAAATAGGGAGTTGTTCTTGATCTCAACAGTGTTGGGCAAGGAGCCATTCAAACTGGAAAGAAGAGAGAGGCAATATTAAAGTCACCATCAAAACACCCCCATAACACAATAACATGTCCCTCTCCCAAGTGTAGAAAAGCAATTCAGACATTGTGGAAAATACAATCTCCAGAGAAAAACAAGCCTGAATGGGATCACATACCAGGAATTTTTGACAGGGATTTATCCACCCATCATCCAAGAAGTCAAAATAAAGTTACGAGAGAAAATAATGCCAACAGGTCCAGACAGGTATGACACATACAGCTACAAATCATCCCTGACAACACCAATGTTTTCGGGAGCCTAAAAATATATCTTGTAATTTTGTCTTTTTTTTCATCCTCCTCCATTTCCTCCCAGGTGAGTTCATCGGGCTGGGCTCAAAACACAGGAGAACTATTGGTTGAAGCAGCTGATCAGGCGATAAATGCAGAATCTATCAAACGCCAGTGAGTCTAAGAAAACCGTGGCCCCGTTCGGCCTGGCTGGAGATGTTTTTGTTCCTCTGTCTTTCATGGTTCACTTCTCCAGCGCAACCAGACCTGCCCTGCCCTTTATCAAAGGTCACAGAGGTCACAGCTCCTTAACAAATCAACCCTGGATGAACTCTTCACTTGTCTTATCAGAACAACCTTTCACGTTGCCTCTGGAGATAAATAAGATGCGAGATTAAGGATGATCTGATCACATTTCAGTTCAGTTGCATATTGAATAACTTCAGATCATTCAGCTATTTAAATCCTCACAAGCTCCACTCAGACAAGTCTGATTTTGGTTGGGGTAAAAGGGGGTGGGGGGGAGTTGATCTTATTGCACCACGTGAGTAATTGTGCAGGCACGCTTTTATTCTGCAGCTGTTGGAGTTTAAGCCCCGTAATGATCTGCTCCCCATCCCTGTAAACAAATTGGATGAAACTAACATTTCCCTCCTGAAGTCCTCGGCCTGTTTTCAATTGGAGGAAGAACGCTCCAATCCGTCGGAGCATTAAAGACAATGAAATGCTTTGTTTATTACACCGAGAGAGGAGCAAAATGACATTACAGAGAGCTGACAAAATCAGGTCAGGGTTGGAACAATGATGCCACATCAAGTACTTGAGCTCCACTAAATGGCTTCATGGAAGAAAAAAGACCTCCATCTTTAGTGGGAATCACACTCTAGTGTAACATTTGCATAATTAATGACCATTAAAGGTCAATTAAAAACTATTGTATCCTGGCAAAAATACACCTTTCCTGAGAAATTAGCTACATAAAACAGTATAACTGGTTGGAAGTGTTGACAGTGTTGACAGTGAACCTGGGTCTTCAGCATTGCTGAGAAATTACAGCTTGAATTCTTTGCACGAATACATCCATGTTACATTATATTTATTAATCTAGCAGATGCTTTTATCCATAGCAACATACAAATAGTGCATAGTAAGTGCCGCAGGTAAGAAAGTGGATGGTATTACAGTGGGGTTAGGGCAAAGCAGAGAGCAGCAGTCTGTAATTTACAGTTGCATAGCATCTTTGATAGCAATGGATCGTTTGAGTTTAAATATGTTTTAGTTTAATATATGTTCAAAGGATCCTTATTGACCCCTCACACTGGGAATCACAATCCAATTATGGCGGCCTTGCGGGCCTTATATTGTCAATCTTACTATATCAAATAAATCCTGACTGCTGCATGCAGCCATTGGATCTACTGCAGATTTGAAACACTGGTTAACAGAATTAAAGAGTGATAAGGGTGGTGTGTTGACTAAACACTAGTGTGTGTGAGTGTCTATGTGTTGAGGTAGCTATGCTGTGCATAGGCCTGCTTGTTCCGGGTGGTTCCAGCAGTCTTGTTCTGACCTCCACAGTGAAGCCCAGGGGAACCTTCACAACAGATTTGGCATCTCGTTCCCACAACGGCAATGGCCATCCCCTCCTATCTGTCAACCCACTGCCCTCGTCGTTTTGCATCACCATCTCGTCCTCCCCTCGTGCTCTCTCTCTCCCTCCTGCTCTACCCTATCCTCTCCATCTCTAGCCATCCTAAAACCAGAAAACATAGCAACGTATCCTCCTTCTCTTGTGTTCCTCTGTCGCTTCGTGAGTTTCAGTGTTTCTGCCCTAAGAGTCTGTACCATGACAAGTCCCCTCTCTCTCATTAAAACCCAGCAGTGGCCTGCAGAGCAAATACAAGGAGTTCACAATAGCCTATTAATCCACACACGCTGGAGACAGTGACATGTTTCTCTTCCCAACTTTCACTAAGCAATTACAGGACAAATTGCTACATTTATCTCTCAATTTTCTGTGGATAATTCCTTCATTTTTAACAGTGATATACTGGGAAAGTGCCACTATATCAAAGTGGCTTTGGAAACAGGTTTATATAGCTGACAAACCAGGAAATAACTGCATACAGGCACAACAGTTAAAGCACATTAGTAACTGCCAACATTTCCACATTTAACTGTTCTTCACGAGGTCAGGGTACTGGATACATTGAACGTGCAGTTTGAACAAGGCCAATCTTTACACGATTAGTCAGAGTGAATCAAGCCCAGAGTTATTTGGTGAATCCCCACGAGGGGCTCGGAAAACATGTTCAGTCTGTACTGCCTCACACACAGCCACCCTCCTTGCCCTGATCATCTGTGTGGAGCAAAGCACTGATGTCATCTCTCCGGTATGCAGACTTAGTCCATAGCTCCTACTTCAGCCCAGTCCTGAATGTCTCCTCTGAGCTGAGAACTACAGCCCTCCTTGGCAGCCCCCCCTAAAGCACACAGAACAATAACAGTAATCTCCTCTCAACCTGCCTCACCTGCATGGGGGTACGTGGCCCTTCAAAAGGAGACACAAAAGCAAAGCTGACTGGCTACGTTTTGTTTGCATTTGTCTCACGGTATCAGTGACCATCTTGCAGATAGAGCTGTTTGCAGTTGCCTTAATAGGTCCATTGTACTCAGCCTCAGCTACATGGCTTATCTTCATTACCTGTTTTGTAAATAAACCAGGAGATGGGAAAGCTGAGGATTTCAAGAATGGAGAAAATGTGGAGAGCATTTCTCTTAAAAGGGCACTCTATTTGAGGTAGCTTCAAACCAAAGTAGAAGTGGTGTTTACTACCAGCTGAACCATAGCAAAACACCACTGTTCAGTATGATTTTGAAAACAATGATTTCTGCAAAGTGAAGTAAACAATCCTGCTGTTTTTTTTTGGGCTGCGAGCTGTTTGAGGACATGCAGCTTTAGTGTGTGGGTGTGTGTGTGTGTGCATGTACATATGTGTGCGTGCTTGTGTGTGTGTGAGTGTTGGTGTACAGTACGTGTGTGTGTGCATGCCAGTGTGCGTGTGAGACTCACAGTTTCCACTGGTACACGGTAACGGGTGGGTTGGCATCAGCGTTACAGGTCAGCTGGACATCCTGGCGGTTCAGGTACCAGTTCCCGTCAAAGCCCTCAATCTTCACCTCTGGTTCATCTGCAGGAGAAAGACATCTCTTAGCAAGACAGCCACTCGGCCTCCCACACTACAAACCATATCCGTTGTATTCAAGGAATGATAGTTAAATAGTTAATTAAAGTGGTACTGTCTCTTAAGCAAAAAGCAAAATAATGTGTTCATCAAATCCTCTCAGTGTGTGAGAATGCGAGAGAGCCTTACACTGCACGTTCAGCACCACGCTGTCTGTGATCCTCTCGTTGCGGTAAGTGACGACGCAGGTGAGTTTCTGCTTGTGGGTCTCACGGCTTGGCACAACCACATAGTTGCTTCGCACCGTCACAGTGCCGTTAGGGTTCCGGGTCTCCTGGAAGGTGGCTTCTCCCTTCAACCTCGTCTCCCACTTGATCACACTCGGAGGTTTGCCATTGGCTGACAGACAGGTGGCCACTGTCATCTTTCGCTTCTGGGCTCGGGCCACGATGGTAGGCGTGGTCAGTGTCATACGTGTCACAGGTCGAGCTGTGGGGAGAGGAAGGGAGAAAAACAGAGAGATTGAAGGACATAGCGAGAGATTAATTTATATTGACATGTTTTAATTGTTTTATTTTAATGCTCCAACCTCTGTCCTTAATCAAGACATACTAATCATGTCTATGAAGATTTGAACAATATGAATGACATTTTACTTTATAATGATCTGCTCTTCCCCTATCGTCAGAATTTAGATTTAGTGTAACAGTCATTTGAAATTAAAAGTTTGAAGAGAGGTAAGATGAAAACAGTTTACAGTGATTGAAATCGATATTTAAATTTTTTTCTGCTTTCTAAGGCTCAAAGCAACAAAAAAAAATCAAACAGATGCAGATGCCATTTTCAAAGTCATCCAATTCAAATCCTTTGTGAGCTGCCAATTAGCAATTTACCCAAGCAACATCAAAAGGCAGGCTCGAACAAGAGCAAATGCACAACTGTAAGTAGATATGAGTAGCAGGTTTGTGGGAGCTGCAGATAGGACATGAAGAGCCTCTTTGAGCTCTGTCAGTCAGTTATCTATACAGGTTTCTGGCAACCACTGAGCCGCAAAAAGGCCTCAAAGGGACTGGGACTCCCCAGACTGGCACTGACACAAAATGGGGGGCTTGGAGTTGACAACACACGCTGGCAACAGGGACTACTTAAGCCAAGTGCTTTTCCTTTGCTGGGGCTTAATGGAAAACAAACCAACACTAATTCTAATTAGATCTCTAATCAGAGTCAGCATATAACCTTTTCAAAGCTGCCTCTCTGTGAGATAAAGTACACTTCTGCTCACCCCGCCCACAAGATTATTACACTCCAGTGCCAGCAAACACACACCATCAAGAGATGGTGCTTTATTGATTTATGTTTTCGTAGCTCCTCTATCCTTTTAATTATTTGCTCTAGGAGCGAAGGAAAGGACCCTCCTTAAGTTCAGTGATGTCTGGGGTCCCTGAGGTCTTACTGTGTAAATGTTTTCATGAAATTGCCAACACATAAAGCAAACTAAGAAACAATGATGTAGAGAGAGTACAGTAATACCAATTACAGGAAGCTTTCGTTGACCCCCCACAATTGAATGATTAAGGTCAAAGTCATTTATTTTTGCCATGTTATTGTTCACTGTACTGTACACCCCCCCCCCCTAATAAATGACCTTTTTAAAATGCCATCTTACTGAGCAGTAAAGATATTGTGTCACTGCGCTAACTACCATAGGACCTTGATATAGTAGTACTACAGTGTAGTATTTCAAGTCACTCCATCTTAAGAAAACCCAGTAGATACTGCAATGCAACACAAGAAAACTACCTGTAAGTGTGGCACTGTTGCATAGCTACTTGTTGGTGAGGCTTACCGAACACAGTGAGGTTGACCATGTTCTCGCGGTTGCCAGCAGGGAAGGTGGTATACTCGCAGATGTATGCAGCCTCGTCGGACAGCCGCAGGCTGCTGAACACAATGGTGGTGTCCTCCAGAGAGGGTGTGCGGTGGCGGACGGCGGCCTGCTTAAAGGCGACCCGCTCCTTGAAGGGTGGCAGGACAGACACTCCCAGGGCAGGGTTGGCGATGGCCACGTTCTGCTTGGTGCCGTTGAGGAACTTCTGCCAGGTGACCTGGGAGATCTTCACCGGCGGGTTACTGTTGACGAAGATGCAGCGCAGCTCCACCTGAGAGCCGACGAAGCCTGACTTAATGGAGTCCATCTGTACCATCTGCCCATGGCCCTCTGAAACAAACAAAGAGCGAGAGGAAAAAAACAATTTCATTACTATTAAGCAGGGCCAAACAAAACACTGCATTCAATACCCGCGACATGCACTGCAAGTCAGCAAGTCAATTCACCCTGCTAGGCAGTGCATGCACGCACCCATACACACTCACTCATACTTAATCACATGATAACACCCAACCACCCACATCCATCCCTTCACCGAGACCCTGTAGTCAGTACGGTGAGTTAGGTTTGTCGCAGGCCTGAGAGATGGAATTAACATAACAGGCACATCTCTCCCCTCCTCCCATTTCTTTACCAGGGAACTGCTTCTGATGAGATGGGAAGAGAAAGGAGAGGAGAGGGGGAACCAATGCATCGCTAATGAAGGAGTCCAAGGGCAGTGATCTGGAGCCAAGTCGTCCCTTTGTCCCCCGCCCCATACCCCTCCCTCCACCTACCCTGCGCCAACCTGGCCAGCCCATTGTAACTTTAATTACTTTCCAGTCACAAATAGTTCAATGACCGCCTGAAGCATCTGTTAAAAGACACAATGTGTATCCCTGTGCGAGTGCACCAACAATGAGAACGCACACATTAGCTACATAAAAAGCGAGCAATTAGCAAATGGAAGGGTTCTCTGCCTCTTCATCGCCGCTGTGAGTCACAAAAAAGGTCAATTAGAGAGGTGGCGCCTCGTGCAAACTTCCCTGCGTTTCAAGTCTCTCACAGCGTTTCTGGCCCGCAGTCAAACTCACCCCGCTTCTCCCTGTCCCTCTCTCCTAGCCAGTACTTTGTCACCTGGGGAATGGCACATGCACCAGTTTCCTGATAAAAGCCTTAAAACCGCTGTCACTTCTACTGCCAGATCCCTCCTTCCCTCTCCCCCCTCTTCACGTCCGTCCCGTCCGACGCCCAGGTCACCCCCCCCCCCCCCCCCCCCCCCCCCCCCCTGTCCCAGAACAACCCCGACTCCCTCCGACCTCCCCCCAGTTCAGCCTGAAAGCCAGAGGACAGATGTGGCTCTGGGGTGGATCTAGGGGCGCCTGTGTCCTGTTTTCTTTGACACATTAGTGTTATTTCAGGTAGATTCATCTCTCTCCAGGTGATGTCTGACTTCTCTCTGTGCTTACATTCACGGGCAGCCAACACTATAATTATCTCCCACTGAGAAGCTCCAACCCACGGGAAGAAAGCCTGGGATTTGTGTGTTAATCATGTTTAACTCGTAAAAAACTAACAACTGAATGAAGCTGAAAACAGAGTGGAAATCTACTCCTGCCCCTAATGGGTAGAGGGTTCTAGCGTTAGCACATGCATCCTCCTCGCAGCAACTTCTTCACAATGAGCAACAGCGGCTCGCCCATGGATAATAGCTGTACTCTGAGATAAATCTCCCAGGCAGTCTTTAAAATGTGTAAGAGGATCTGAGAAGCCTGCGTGTATGGAGTCACTGAATGAATACAGAATCTGATCCTACAGCTAGCAGCCAGAAACTCATTGTAGTTCATCCAGCGCACTCAGCATACTGTACCCATAGCTGAGCGAGGGGGTGTCTGTGTGTCTGCTTCAACTAAATAGAATGAATAAGTGTTTGGCTTGGGCCTTGGATTGAACTGCTTAACATGTTTGTTTTTTCTTGAACAAGGGCAGCCACATAGGTCCTCTGCTTCTTACATTGAATACCACATCATTCAAGTGCAGTATTTTACAGTGAGCGGAGAGGGATAAAAAAAGGGCAATTTTTTTTAAGGGACTGAGCACATCTTTTTCCATTCCTCTCAGACCACATCAACAAGACATTCACTATAGAGATTCAAAATCACTTCAGGGAATTGGAGATGACAGATTGATGGACTAATGTAGTTTGACAGGAAGCACTCGCAACCTCGTCATCCGTACCTTGAGAAACACCTGTGTCCTTGTGCACCCCAGGGCTGTAGTTTAGTTCAGTGTATTACCGTGTAGATTACCAGTTATGGCGTTGAGAAATATAGTGCTATGCCTTTTTGAAATACCAATACAATTTAGTGCGTGCCAACAGTGGTTAGTATTGTCTCTACAGATGAAGTGAAGGGGTGCGGGGGAAAGGGAGGGAAACTCATAAATATATAACTCCAGTACTCTTGAAAACTAAAACTATTTTGGTAGAGGTTGAAAACGGGAGCGACTGTCGTCCTTGTCTCCTTCCTCCTCCTCCTCCTCTTCCTCCTCCTCCTCCTCCCTTCTATTACTGCACTGGGCCTGGTGGTCCCCTCTCAAAATGCAGCAAATAAACAGAAGCCCACGCAGATGAAGGCCGGGAGGAACGGCGTAATTACACAGCCACAGCCCCTGAGCCACTCTGCGGAGGACTAGGGGCCTCCGGGGGCCCCCTCCTCCACTGGAGGACCAGAGGGGTCCTTGGCAGAGTGCGGAAGAGGAGCTGTAATTAGAGCCTACACCATGGTGCTGCTCTGCTGCAGAAAGAAAGACAGAAAGGAAAAGAGAGAGAGCGAAAGAGGGAAAGAGAGCCAGGGCTGTGCAGAGAAGAGGCAGAGAAAGAGAAAGAGCTGAGAGGGCTATCAAGAGAGAGGCATAGAGGTAGAGAGCAAGAGTCGAAAATAACAGCTATTTAAAGAGAGAGAGAGACAGAGAGAGAGAGAGACAGAGAGACAGAGAGACAGAGAGACAGAGACAGAGAGAGAGAAATACCGGATAGTGGGAAGCAGTGAGGCATGTCTGCAGGTAGGTGGGGCTCTAGGGGCTGGTCGCCTGCAGCTTTGTTCTTTAACAGACAAGATTGAGTAGCAGGGGGAGAGTCAGGTGGGGGAGGGGGGGGGGATGGGTTGGGGGGGGCAGGACGGGCACCACCAGAGGGATGCCTGTGGGATGGAAAGGGAGTTCTATTTCTTAGAGAAACAAAAATGACGGATGAACAAAAAAAGCAACAACATCCCCGAGCAGGGAGAGGAACGGCAGAGTGATCTGATTCATGCCAGGTGAGCTGACTGAGATTGGGGAGGGATAGGGGGGTGAGGGAAGGTTGTGGGGTCACCACTAAAACAGCTGCTCAACCGTCTGGCAACAAGGGCCTACTCTTAGACAGCAACGCCGGGACAGGGCGGGCTCCCTTAACAGCACTGTTCTATGAACAATTTGACTGTAGCCAGACTGAGGCTCTCAGGCAACAAGGGGAAAACATGTACCCTATGATGTCTGCATATGGTGTCTTTGGCCGTGCACTTGAAAACGGCATGCGGCAGTAGCTTTAGAATAGTTAAATGACCTTGTGTGGTGGACAGGAATTATGCAAAGTTTTAATCCTGCTACAAGATCTTCTTTCCAGAAGGTGATTGCATGGAATTTAATTACATTGATTAAAACTTTGCTCATCCTTTTGGGATTTGAAATACCAGAGTCTAACAAAGAGATTCACACTTCATACACAACATATTTGTACAAGGCAACATTGTTGCAATCTACAATGTATGAGTCAATGTTAGCCAATTTCCTAACATAATACTACACATTGAGACATATAACAGCAAAGATGTGTACAGTGTAAGGGAAAAGCAGAGGAAAAACTGCGTGCTCTTGCATAATTGTCTGTGCTGGATATGTAGGACTGTTTTCTTTGTACAGCTCAGTTGACCAGCAACCAACTGTCTCTGAAAATACAGCTTAGGCTGCACACAAGGATCTGATCCTTTCTTCATCTGTGAACATAGGGCCTGATTCAGTTTTAGAGCTCTATGAAATTTAACTCATCATACCCAAACTATATTTGTAATGTTCATTGAGCTTTATTGGAGGGCCATTTGGAACCCCTTTTCCCCCATCCAGACACTCCAGAGCAGACGTCTTATTGTTTTGATCCTAGCTTCCGTGACGGTACTGTACTGGCATTGGTGCATTAGTGGGACGGCACCGGGGGCGGCATTGCCTGCGCCACAGTAGATAATAGCTGTTTAAACCAGCCCCAGTTCCCACGGCAATGACACAGGGCCTTGTCCTATTCACAGGGGCACGCATGGGCATTTCAGGGGAGTTTGCATCGAAAACATTGGATCCAACAAACACACGTACTGTACATACAAGCATACACACACACACACAAACACACACACACACACAGTGACCATTCTCTCCCAATAGGCTCTGTCTCTCAATCGAAGCAGCTTTTCTCCTGTGTTAGTCCAGAATGCTAAGACACATTTCCCTATTCTGGGAAAACAGTGGCACGCTGCCCACCCCATTAATTAATCAAAGAATGAATCGTTAGGAAACCAATTAGGAACTGAAAGCCATTGTGCCCAGATAATCAAATGGTATGACTGACTGTCAGAGAAAAAAAGAGTGTTTGGTCCTGCCTAGAAAAGGTATATTATCGAAGAGAAAGCTAGTCTATTGTTTTGTTTCTTTATGGTTCCATGTTTGTATGGGATGTGGTGGGTGTTTGAGGGAGGTTTTGTGTAAATCTAGAGCTAAGAGTATTGGTAGTGCCTGGTCTCGTGGGTAAACAATTGTCAACCATCTTCACCAGCTTCCATTGCCCTCCGTGTCTTCCTGAGTAAACACTCAACGCAGCAGCAATACCCCTTACTGCAACAGATGGTTAGCAGCTCTGCTTGTAATTTCCTCCTCCGCACCCAAAAAACCCTCTAGTTTGAATTCAAAATGCTCTTTTGTATAACACAATATACCCGCTGATGAAGCACCATGTAACAGCTGCTGTACTGTAAATGTAAAACATTATCCCGAATATTTATTCACTGAACGTACTTCCCTTTTCAGGGTAGCAAAAGTACGGGGATTGTGGGAAAACCTCCACATTTTCAGCTAGTGAGTTGTTTTAAATATGTGATAGGAGAATGTGAATGACCCAGCTCTAGGACTGAGATGTAGTAGGCTACCCACAAGGGATATGGAATTACAACCTTCAGGCTCATAGAGCAGAACTTTAGCCAGTCAACCATATGCTCGCATCTCTCACCTCATGCGTACAGATCCCCACCCACACGACTATCTGATGCAACCCGAGCAAAGAGCACAAGCCTACAACAGCCCAAGCAGCTGGAAGGCGTTTTAAATGTCAAGGGGATGCATCAGACTGCCTACAATCTGCCTACAAATGAATCATTGCTTTTGCCACTGGACGCAACAGACGCAACAGACGCATCTTGAAGCATTTAGAAGTGATACGTTTCAATTAGCATCATCACAGCTTTAGACGTGTTTCTCCCTGTGTTTTCAACATTCTATACAATCCAGCACATTTTCAGCCAGGATCCTTAATGTTGAAAGTATTTAAATATGAAACAGTAATCTGGAATTTGGCTCTTCTATGACCTTGGAAAAGGCAAATGCTGCTGGGCCAAAAATAACGCTTTGCCCGGGAGTCTCTAGTATCAAGTGTAAAGACAGTATCACAGACCTTCCCTCCCTTTTGTGCCTCACTTGTACTCTCCTGCTCTTTCTCTTTCCCTTGCCCTTTAGCTTTCTCTAAACAAGGCCACTGCAGTTTCGGTACTGAAACAAAAATAAACAATGTTGACGTTACCTGACCAAATGGCTGAATGACATCACCCCCGATACGAGATAACAGAACAAGAGGACAACTGTCACCAAAAATGCAGGCAAAACAGGGGGGAGGAAGCGAGAGTCAACAACCTCCAAATGGTCAATGATTACATGAACAGAAACTGAGAGGTAAACTTTCTTCAATACTTTCAAACCTTGCAGTACCTGGAAATTGACTGCACTGAGAAAAGGTATGAAAATATATCTGCTGTAAAAAAAAAATCTTCCGCTAAAGCCAAGAATGGTGGAAAAATCCAAAAATATTTAAACAAATTTGGGGGGGGGGGGGCAAAGCACATCATCCTCTAATGTTGAGTGCTATTACATAGTGATGAGGGCTGGTTATTTTCAATAATGCTTATGTGTCCTTCGGCTTTTAATTTGGGGCAGCTGTTGAACATCTTAATAAGAAAATGTTCTGATCAATAAAAAAAGGTCATGGGTATGATACAGACTGATGCATTCGGAGCCGGGACTGGCCGGACCCTGGAGGGAGCAGATAGCCTATTTATCCATCAGGTAGCAGCTAAAGTGGTTATATAAATGTGTTGTAGAGGATTTTCTGAAGTGATTTGGCATGGAGGGGGTAGGAGCAGTAAGAGTGACAAGCGAAGGGTCAGGCGTAGTGACCAGCTTACAGCACTCAGGATATTAAAGTATAGGAGGCCCCGTGGGTTGGGTCTGATGCAGGGAGCACACCTCGTGTGGACAGATCAGTATTAGAGCAAGATGAAAGCATGTCTAGGCAGCAAGACCATAAATATCTCCTCACACACAAGATGGCCTGTATTACTTGCACCGGCATGATTAGGCAAGCTTAAAGTGCTTTAGAAAAGTTTGAAAGCAAAACTGAATGAACTTCTAGCCTGTCTGAAACTTGCACCAGCAGATGACACAGCATGTTGATAATGACACCATGATAACCCTATTGGAATGGGAATTGGACTTGGATCTTTATTGACATAGGCCTGCATATTTACATTATTTAGGATTAACATGAAGCATGGCTTGCAAACGAATGTTCAGTGCCACCTAGGCCTACTCCTGAGCAAGCAGCCTCCCTACACCTTGCACTTCAACGCACATTCAGCAAATCCAGCATGAAATGTATAAAAAGTCATGCCAAAAAGTGCTGAGAAAGAGGCCGTCCATGGACAACCATGCATGATAAATCCTTTTCCCACACCATCTGTTCTATTGTCCAAAAGTAAAGATAAGTCTAGCAAAAAGTACAAATGTCCCATGTCCATGTAAAATTGTGAGCAAGTCGGCAATACATTGAGCAAGAAATATAACTAATAATATACATTTGGCACAAGTAACACCTCTATTGCTGACCTTCGAAAGTCAATACAAATTCATAACTTGTTGATATTGCATGTGACGTAAATCCATATAACACATACAACCTAACCCTTGGGAATGCACAGCACAAGCTCAAAATGCCTTTTTTCAGACACCTGACCCATCGAAGCATGACCTTTCCTGGCTGAGCAAATGATCTATCAATTCCCCTTTCTCTCTTTACAAAGACCAGCTTAGGTCTACACCCAATAAGTACCCTAGAGAGAGAGAGAGGTCACCCCCTTCACAATAGTAAGAAATACTCTTGCAAAACCACAAGCGTATAACAGCAGTGGAAAAAGTTACAAATTCAATCAATATTTGATCAGAGTCACTTGTGATATTTCAAGATTCTCCACGGTGTGTTATAATGGGGGCGGCCTCCATAGATTTCTTGAAAGAAAGTCATGCCGTGCGAACTCATGCATTATTAAACATGTGTGAGGAAAAATTAGAAGAGCTTGCTGTCATCAAAGTGCATCTTTAATGGTTCTTGGGACGTAAACAGGACAGTCAGGGGCACTGAGCACACAACTTTGCTTGTTGGCATAGAGTGTAATGTTGTTCTTCTTCTACAGAGTGACGAGCCGGGGCAGACCATTTATTCCATCAGAGCCATTAACATGTAGGAGTGGGAATTCACACTCCAGTTGGAGTGGGCAGTGGGCTGAAGACCCCGTCTGCTGCTATCAATTAACAGGCGCACTTAGTATGTGTCGGACTAGTCATCCACAGGGGACCTTGACAAATGTCATCCTGCTGCCGTAGATCTCAGCTAGAGCGAGCCAAGCCATCTGTAAACCAACAGGGCCATTCAGGTAGCCTGTTAAACCAGACCGATTGTTAAGCTTGAATTCGGTTTCACTCCTCTCTTATAGATGAGCATCTTCTTATTTAACTGACCTATTACTACAGACTAATATCCTGATAGCTGGTCTGAAAAAGGTATGTCTAACATATGTTGATTTTCTGATTGAATGAAGATCACTCCAACTGGGTATTCCGCCAATTTTGCCAATGCCCAGTTATAACTTATCTTGGTTCAAGCTAAATACATCAGACTAATACTACTAAGTCAAAATTAATGCTAGTGTAGTCAGTAAGTAGTAGTAATCACCCAAATAAACAAATTTTAACAACAAATACATCAATTAAATTACTCAGTGGTGCTGCAAAGAACCCACGACAACAGCTGTACTTTCAAAGGGTAGAGCCAGAGACTGTGGGATGTTCACTGACTGAACTAAGACGTTACACATAACAGATGATATTATCTGCCAGAGAAAATTGATGGTAGCGAGACCCTATGGAAATGAACATCCCCTAGGGGCATGACTTCACAAGGGATTTTAGAGTGTTTTAAAGAAGCACATGGACCCAGGCACCCCCCTTTCCCTTTGCATACTTTTTGATCATAAAGCTCTACAAAATCCAGTGGTTCTAGGCAGGACTCCCAGACCAGAGCTGAACCATTTCCTTAACCATGACCACAGGAGATCTTTCCAAGGGGATTGGGGTAATGCTCCATGTTCCACACACACAACCATAGGAATGCTCTCCACATCTCAGGACTGAACTCACTCTGAGAGGCATGTGCTCCCCAGCTGTGATCAAGTATTGACTTTCCCACCACTCGCTGAACTTCAACACACAGTCCACACACTCACTCGCTCTCTTCTACATCCTGCTACGAGATGTGAGGCATCATCTCACACATATCTTGTGATATAGAAATCTTTCAGATCAGATCAGATTTTTTATATAGTATCTGGTACAGTGCTGAATGCATTGTATGATCAAAGACTCACAAATGCAAATACTACAGCAACTCTGATCGAGTTAGACCAGGCAATTAAGACAGGGATGATATCCCAATTTGGCCTTGCAAATGTTACTGGGCACAGTTGTTCTACTAAGTGGAACATTGTTGTTGTAATAAAATGGATAAACTGTTAACCAGTCAGAAATGTCAGCATTTGACCTAACGCATGGCATTCAGCAATAGGCCTTTCAATTAAGTGAAAAGCTACTGACAAGGGAGACATAGGCAGGGAACAACAAAGCCACTGCCGGGGGAAAGGGGAAAGGGGGAAACTGAAAAACGAGAAGGGTGGTGTGGGGTTACACGAGTCTCTGCTGGTCTTTAGATGTCGAACAATGTGTACTGACATAAAACACCATCAGTAGAAGGGAATTCTAATGTTGACTCCGTATACAAAAGATAAAAACCACTGAACCCAGTAGCCTAGCACTTCAAAATGATTGTACAATAGAGAGTAGGTCTTTCGCATTTTGGTACTCTCTCACACCAAATCATGAGGTAATTGACTTGTTTTTTCTCTTCATGTAGTCTGAACGCAGCTGGCTGGGTGGGCTGTGGGTTCATGGGTGTATGGAAACGCCAGGAAATGAACCCCATAGCTTTACAGAGCCAATGTTGGAAATCAAGTCGAGGGCCTCACCATGTTCAGCCTGGACAGCCTTCAGCTAAAAGCAAAAAAGCACTCTTGGGTACATGGTACATGCTGATGTATAAACCATTCAATTCACCACTTTATCCATGAAAATGATCACAAAGTTTCCATGCAGTTTAGAATCTGCAATGAATTGTGCTTATGCAATGCACAGGAGAGAAAAGACTTACAGATGTTTATTGCTGTAGATAATTGAGGATTTTATGGTAATTCCAGTGAAGCCATGGGTCTGCCAACAGCTTTGCCATTAACCGCCATCAACCCTATATTGTAATTACCTCCCATATCAGTGTTTCCCACACATAGACTAATTTGTGGCGGTGCGCCACAGAATCAACACCGGCCGCCACACATTGCGTTTCGTAAACATTTTTTTTTTTCGCTATTTAGGTAAAAACACGCAGCGTATTCGTTCAGCTGCATTTCCTTTCCCTGCTCTCCCTCCGTCTCTTTCACGCACGCGTCTTTCTCACATACACACACAGTCACTACGTCAGCACACGTTAGCAACGATGCATACGCCGTTCTAGTGAGACCGACAGCTACATCAGCGAGCCTTCAGCATTAGTGCCGTAGCTAAAGGTCTAGGAAAGTTGAGGCTACTTTTCGCTAGGTACCGACGGACATGTCTTAATCGAAGGTTCCCCTTCGTTGTTTTGGTGAGAAGTTTCAAGAGCTAGCTACTTACCCGGCGTCATGGAGCCGACCAGTTAAATAGTTATTTAGCACCCTGTATGCAGCGTCGCTACCTGCATATGCAGAAATTATTTGTTTGTTGTTGTTGATTGATTTTGTGAATTATTTCGACCCCCCCCCCCGGTCTGACATGAAACAACACCCCCCCCCCCCCCCCCCGCCACATATAGCTTTCTAATCTGTGGGAAACACTGCATATTCAAGATTGTCTGTAGCTAAACTTCAAACTGCATCTATCTGGACTCATGGGATGCATAATAACAACGACTTGAGTCCTCCATCAGGTGGTATATCTCAAACAGGGTGAAATGAGCCGATGAGATTAGAATGTGTTTTGGCTGGTAGGCTTTGATGAGAAAAAAGAAGAAAAATATAAAAATAAATACAGCTGACAAATCATGATAGTGTGTTACTATTGATCAGAGACTGGTGTAAGTGAGAAAGGAGTCACAGGGAGATTCAACAACTCAATTAGGCCATATTGAAATTACTGTCATTCACTTCACTGTGCAGCGAATGGAGAGGCTTGGTTTACCAGGGGAGAGGGCGATTAGAATGCTAGGCTTGCCATCAGTGCAGAGAACTGTCTCCAAGGATGACAGGATCTTTCAAAGAGCTGTTCATGATATGGGACTCAGACTCCAGCTTTCCACTCAACAAACAAACTCCTACCCCTAACGAAATATTTCACATGCACACCTTTGCTCTGATATGAACCATATTGGAAGTCTGCTGACACAGGCTGAGGACTGACTGCATGACCAGCTCAGACACACAAGAGGCCTCACCCATGGGAGCCCAGACCAAATAGCCTGCTAACTGCACTTCCCCCAACATTTCAGAGGGTTGTTTTGGAGCTCCAGCTTTAAGCGTTGCCCTTCCTGCCTGCGCCTAGTCTGGGCTGTTCATCGTTTGACAGGATTGACAAGCTCCCGGGCAGAGCTGATTAAAAGCTTTAAGGTCAGAGAAGTGGGACAGCTATCGAGCGAACACCTGTCTCCTGACTGTGAGCCGGCCCCTGCTGGGTGTGTCCTCCATGCGTGCTGGATCAATGGCTCCATTAAGGCTCCATACACTCTCCCAGCTGACAGCCCTGCTTTGGCTTGCAAAACAGCCTTTCACCTGGGAATGTTTCCTCTTTTGACTTCTCCTTTCCCTCTAATGCTAAGGATACATGTTGGTAGACAGTCTAATTCCATACAGGCAGGCTTCCAACAGGAATTGGATAGAGTGGATCAAAATAGGAGAGCTTAGGGTTTACTTGGGAAATTAGCTAACCTAGCACAGCATGCATTATAGCACATCATAGCATATTGTTCTAAAACATGTTATGGTGTTACTCTGAGAACTGTTATTGAACTTGCTACAATGCATTTATTTACAGCTGGCAGCTTCCTAGACATTCGCTTGTGGACAAAAAACTGGAATTCGAGATCTGATTCAAAGAATCAATATATGATTCATGCGAAGTTCAGACAAACTTTCTAAAATCTTAGTAGTATTAATCTAAGTTTGCCATCCCTTGTAAAACATCCACTCACACTGCAAAAGTTGGTCTGTTTTTCTTTCTTGTTTTTAAGGGGGATAGGCAGAGAGGGGGGGGGGCTTTGCCACAGATGGTTCTATTCTATCAAACTCGTTGGTGTCCTAATCCAAGAATGGACATTTCAATTTAGCTCTGCTAGAGTTGGTTGATAGTGGAGATACCACCCAATTCTGCAGTTATCTATACTGACTTCATTTCTGTGACCCCAACACTCAGAGTCCCACGTATCTTACAGAAGCTCATCTCTCCTTTGACACTTTATCTAACATTCATCTGTTTGAAAAAAATAAATAAAAATCCTGTGGTTTGTACGGGTTGGATAAGACTAGTGAAGGATGCGATTTACTGAAAATACCTCTAAGCATGTTCTGCCCCACACATTGCAACCATCCCACAAAAATCTCTTATTTTAAATAACACTCTCTCCCACACAATGCTGCGGTCTAACCGGTGTGTTGTGATATGATTCAGAGCTGGAGCACAGAGGCGTATTGTACTTTAGCTTCCTCCATATAAGAAGACCTTGGTTCAGTCTACACAAAATGAAAGATGCTCAGTTGATAATGAAGCACATGCAAAAATGCAACAATAGGTTTTGACTATTTTAAACTAAAACACAGCAATGACATCCGTGTCTACTTTTAGATGTGCGTTGAGGACTGACTACACAACAGAGAAGTGAGAAGAGCAAGCTAACACTTTCCTTGCAGAGTGTTTTTACACAGATGTGAAAACAGGCTCCCTCGAGCCAGGAGAGGTGGGGGCCAAAGCAAAGTGCTATCTATAACCATCCCCATGTTTAATCTGGCTATGCACTCTAACAATATCCAAGTAGCATTGAAATCATGTTGTCAAGCCAATGTCATAAGTTACTGATGCGGGCCGAATGATGGTCACCTTAAATGCACTGTTAAGTCATGCCATGCGTTTTTCTTAATCAGTGTCACACACAGATTGCAACCTATTTGGGTCTATACAATCAAGTCAGTGCTTAAGTGAAGTAGTCCACTGGTGCGTTGCCATGGAGCTGCCAGTTCTACATTAACATGGGTTGGTTTGTGATAGAGAGAGCATTATTTGCATGAAGGATGGGTGTCTCATTCTAATGAGCAGCATCTCTAGTACCAGTGCATGTGTTTATGATGCTAATGTTGCAGCTGGAACAGTGATTGGTATGCAGAACCCCCAAAAATACAAACAAAGCATTTTTTTGGGTTGGTCTATATTCTTTGCTGTGTGGCTTTGGATACACAGCAACACCTCAACATGCTGACATATACTGTAGCTACCTTTAGATGGCACTGCCTTTACTCTCCAAATGGGTGTATAGAACTTATAATATTCATGAGGCAAATGGTTCATTTCATTGGAATCGTTAAGCTCTGGCTGTAACAACTCCTACTGTTTGTCTCGTGGTCTCTTAGTGTTGAAAAATGCCCTCTAGAAGGCACATCTCTAAGCACGTGTAATATCCCATGTAAAGCATTTCAGAAAAAAATGTATGCACTAGTGTATTGTAGTATTACCAACCAATTTAAAGTAATAATTCCAGCAATTTAATTATCAAAGGAAATAATTCCCTGGAAGTGGTATTGATGTTGTTCTGCAGCCAACTTTGTCTGTATATTCCCAACGTTATGTTGGCAAGGATAATAACTGGTATCATCTAAAATATAATGTATTTAAATGATTACAAATGTATTCTTTCTTCTCTAATCCTGCTGTTGTATAGCAAAAACTATACAACAAATAAAACAATTAAATATTTATGTGCCCATTTCCAAGCTACAAGCAGAATTCACTCAGCTGCACTAAAGGGAGCCTTGTAGTGACCTAGTTAGTAGAATGCCAGATGACAAGGCCATGCCTTCTTTCCATGCCCAAGACCAGCCAAGCAGAAACAGCTACGCGGAGCATGATATTTTGCACAAGCATCCTTATCGTTACTGTTGTGGAAGGATGCGTCTGGGACAGCCAGTTCTGTGCCCTAGTCTTTGGCTGATTAGGCGGGTGAAGGGCAGCTCCTTGGTTCTCTAGTTCTCAGTGGCAGGCAGGGCGTCTGGGCTTTGTTAATGTGCTGCCACTCCCCTGCCGGGTGAGCAGGCCCGGGCAGGCTGAGGTGACGCTCCCCTGTTTCCCACCGCTCAGCCAGCCTGACTTTGCTTGGCTGATGAACTGTGACGAGACACAGCTTCAAGGTTGTTTGAGCTGCGTTTAGCCACGCAGGCCAGCAAGGAGGAGCGTAAAATATCGTTGCTCGCTCCTGACTGCTCTCAGACTTTCCATCAGCCGCACCAGTGACACTTCACTGAACACCTAAAAGATATCTTTTTTCTTTCGGATTGAAAGTGGAGTCAGTGAAAGGGGCACTGGGAGCCAGAAGTTTATTCTTCAGTACAAGCAGAAGATATCATAAACCACGTCACCTACATGCAGAGACATGATCAGGTAGACACACCCTCAGAGTTGATACAGTTTGCTCTGATCCCAGGCTTGAGAGTAATTGCTTCACAAATGACTCAGTCTTGACATGAATGAGTGGGAGGTGCACTTCTTTTCTTTGCCACCCCAGAGGTACTTTGGACTTGGACTCAGGAGCTAATTCCTCCCAAAAGTACAGGAAAGCCAATTCTAGACATAATTTAAAAAAAGCACAGGTTGTTGTCAGGTAGCCTGACGTTGTCATACTCATAATTCTAGTCAGAATATGAGTCTGAAACCGCTCCGTTGGGCTGTGACTATGGCGTGTGTTTCAACCGAACCCGGAAAAAAAGCCTCTTCGCTAAATTGGATAGACCAACAACCAATCAGAGGAACGTAATAAGTTGTTTGTTGAAAACGAATTCAACCCAAGCACTCTTTGGTGACATGGTTTATTACGTTACTGTTGATCATCTGTCCATCATCGTACAAAGCCCGCCCTGACAATTTGATTGGTCCGAACAGCTTCTGCTACTTTTTCCCAAAACTAGCGATCCCAGACCCAACTTCCCGACCAAATTTGTTTGTGGGCGGGGCTAAGTTGGGCTGGCAGCCAGGCTAGTTGTCAGGATGTTCTCTCAACAACCGGTAGGTGTTCTAATGGTCTGTGGAGCCCCAGCTGTTGTTATTCGGAGCTGTGTTTTCAATCAGTTAGCTGTGAGTCAGAGAGAAGACTCATGTCACACCACTGTGGTGCCTGCCTACCACGGACATATTGAAACAGGACCCAACACGACTGTAAACTCACAAGCCGTCACAGGGTCATTTGGGGGCTGCCACGAATCAATGGGCCAATTGTGCATTTTAGAGGCCACTCGACACCTTTAAAAAAATGCATTAGATTACGCTTTCCACAAATAGAGAGCAAGAACGCCTGCCAAAATGAGCTGATTATACAGCTGTCCCCCCGTGTCTTTCACAGCATTATCTTAGAGAGATAGAAACAATAAATTCATGTTTGTCTAAAGCCAATTTACATTGTTAAAGAGTAAACATTACATCATAAAATCACTCAACATGACCCGAGCAATTCTCCCATCTATTTTGAATATGTTAACGTGAAACTGACCACCTGTGCACTCTTGGTCAGTTGAAAATGCTTCTGAAATAGAAGGTACATTAATTCTCCATCTTGTCTAAATGTCCTCTTTGGCCCAGTTGTCAGAGGAGTCAATAGATGCCCCACATGAATAAACCAGCAGGCCTGAGTGTTTGCATGCCAAGGTGTGTGAACCTGTCTCCCTCCGACAACACCGTTGCTTGTTGACCTTGAGCATGCGGTCACCCCTCAGATCTTTGTTATGGAGGGCTGTACGAACCAAGCATTCAGTCTGCTCTCTGCGGCTGCCGAGGTCATATGGCTCACCCCTCATGAGGGATGACAAGAAAACTGATGACAGCAGCAACAGAGGACGATAGACTGCCAAATACAGGCCATCCCGGGTCTCCCACCAAGTACCATACATGAACACCACAGTCTACTCGGCTTCGATTGGTTTGTTTTTGTGACAGTAAAAGGGGGCTTTGTCTATCAATCTCAACTCTGTTATATGTCACAGAGCTTGAAAGATGTGTGTCGTTTAAGCAATATATCACAGATGCTTAAGTCTAGAGGCACTACACATACTCTTCATCCATTATCCATCTCACAAATAGACAAATAGTCAGTCAGGCTCCAGTAACCTGGGTATCAAATTGTGCAAAGGTGGCACACTGAAAGCTGAGATGTAGCAGGTTCATACAGAAAGACAAGGTGACAAAAAAGAGCCATTGTGAGGAAAGGGTATGTCTTTTTTCCATTGAAGTGTGACAGCGTCTCGCCATGTGTGGCTGTTCCAATGGCTTGCTTTGGGCCTGTTGACCTATGTGTGCTCAGTGTGACACACAGCCCCACCCCTCACGCTCCAACACACAGGGGGAGGGACGCTGGGCAAAAGGGTGGAAAAAAAGAGAGTGTGATATTGGATAGAGGAGAGAGAGAGAAAATACTGAGTATGTACAGTATGTATAAGACAGAGAAAGAAAGAAATGAACTGGGAGAGAGAGAGAGAACGACAGACAGACAAAGTGAGGGGGTGAAAGAAAAATTAGGGGGAAAGAAAAGGAGTGTGACTAAGAGAGAGAGAGAAAGAGAGAGAGAGAGAGAGAGAGAGAGAGAGAGAGAGAGAGAGAGAGAGAGAAGCAAAGGAAGGTATAGTGTGAGAAGAAGAGGCGAGAGGTGGAGGACAGAGTGCAGCAGAACAGCTGGGGTGCCACATCATGGGGAGACGAGAGGCTTGTTTTGCCCCAGTGCAGTGATGAGGGAGAGCGAAGCGCACAGTGCATCACAATTTCATTTAAGCATCAGTGCGCAGCTTAGAACTGCATTATGGGAGCAAAGCAGCAGAAAATATCCTTGAGGAATGGCAGCATGAAAATGCGGTATATTTATAGATGGGAACACAGAACAATGATTTCATTAAGTTAATTAAAGGGCAGCTACAAACAATCAAAAAGTGTGTACTTTGAATTTTTAGATTTTTTATTAATTTCTATATATGTCATTTTATGATCCAATAGACCTTGATCTTTGTCTTCAGTTCATACTACACTCTTACTTAGCCCACAATGTTTTAGGCAAATGTCGTTGGAATGTCCAACCAGGAAGTCACTGGCAAATGACTCTCAAACAAGTTAGGACAGGGAAGGTAGTTTACTGTCAACTTTGTCTACCACGTAACAACAACAACGGAACCTGTCAATCTGAAAACCTCAATTACCCTCCTGAAAAACCTCTCCAAAGTGCTTTTAGTATTGATCAAATAATTACAGGCTATACAGGCTATTCACTATGCCAAATAGAGAGAGGAGTGGAGCGAAGCATTTCCTCCATGTTTGGGCTGCGTTCCATAGAACACCTGGTTCCCCAGCTTTGGCACCTTCTTCCCAGATGCGGAAAGCAGATGTGCTGATGAGAGGGGCTGTCACGCTGTGATGTGGCAGTGGCTCCATTGTGAAAAAGTGAAACAACAGACCACAGGATTCGCTCCAATGTCCAGGTAAATAAAACAAGAGTATGAAGAGGGAAGACAGGGCGCAGTTACAAATGTTTCTTGAGGGGCATATAAAACACACCATAGGAAACGTTGAAGTCTGAGTCCCTCCCCTTTCACCTCTCCTTGTTCTGTGTCTCAGAGACAGGATGAAGGGGCGGATTTGGCTTCGTAAAAGGTCAATAAAGCAATACACAGTGGGCTTGTCGACACAGGATGCAACCCTATCAGTGGGGTAGTACTGCAGACACCTGTAATTTACCATGGCCTGGTTTCCATATCTCCACTAGTGAATACAATTCATTATACAATACTGAAGGGGACTGGCCAGGAGAAAGCCCACAGACAGACAAACAAACTGGAGTTTGGCCAGGGTGTAGGGAGGCTGCAGGGGGGATTGGTGGGGGGGGGGGGGGGGGGGGGGATGAGAACACTTCCACAGCAGGAGCCAGACCAGACACACCATGCTTTACTCTGATGAAGCAGACAGGTCAAAACTCCTCACAGAAGGCTCCCTGCCTCTCAATGAAAAGGGCAAATGTGCGACCCCATTTAATACTGGATTCTGCAAAGGATCATTCTCGCCTACTGCAGTGTGAAGGTTTTCCTTCCCAGCTTCTGTCCTGTGCTACATCACCACAGATCCTCATACAAACACAAGGTAAACAAACACTCCCTGAACAAATATGATGTGCGCATAAACCTCCATGTGCCTAAGGACGAGTTTAACGGCTTCTCTACGTGACAAAGTTCCCAGCAAAGGAACAGGCTAAACAGACCCAGCGAGCTGATGTCACCCACCCTTGTTTCTATTCCAGTTGGAGGATCTGGGTTGGGAGGGTGTGGTGTCCTATGCCACAGGCCTACTCTCAGGGCAGCCCTCTGTATAATTTCTACACATTTCCCTAACCGCAACATGGCCAATATGGGATGGCTACAACCCCATAAGCACCACTGCCAGCTAAGAACGCCCCAGCTGTCAATGTTGTGTCTGTCTGTGTCCCTTAAGGACGCCAGGCCTGTCTGTGCCGTGTGCATTAGGAGTAGCAGGTCGGTTGGGGCGGCGCGTCTGTGTGTAGAGTGACTGTGCTGCGTGTGTCTGTGCGTAGAGTGACTGTGCTGTGTGTGTCTGTGCGTAGATTGACTGTGCTTTGTGTGTGTGTGTGTGTCTGTGCATAGAGTGACTGTGCTGTGTGTGTGTCTGTGCGTAGAGTGACTGTGCTGTATGTGTGTCTGTGCGTAGAGTGACTGTGCTGTGTGTGTGTGTGTGTGTGTGTGTGTGTGTGTGTGTGTGTGTGTGTGTGTGTGTGTGCGTAGAGTGACTGTGCTGTGTGTGTGTGTGTGTGTCTGTGCGTAGAGTGACTGTGCTGCGTGTCTGCGTCTGTGTGTCTAGGAGCAGCAGGTCTGTCTGTGCACGGGGGGGACTGAGCTGCGTGTGAGGAAGCTGTGTCTCTGCTGTGCGTGTGTGTGTGTGTGCTGTGCGTGTGTGTGTGTGTGTGTGTGCTGGTACATCCGACTCAGACAGACTCTTAGCGGCCCATCTTCTGCCATTACACGTCAGGGACACGGGCGCCATGCGAAAGGCGACAGAAATGGGCTCTAACCACCAAACTGAAACATCTGTACAAAGGACACTCTGCCTCAAGAGGAGGTAGTGCAGTAAAATAATGGAACCTCACAGAGGAGGAAGGAGCTTACCGTTCCATCTGTCCCTATTTTATCACAGACGGCTGTTTGTAGGTTTTGGCCAGGGCATTATACTGGCTTACGTCTTCCGCTGACATATTCTACCTTCATCTTTCATCAGGTCTGCGCTGATTGTGAAACAATGTGGGATCACGAAAATGAATCATACACAGAACTAGAACAGGCCAATTACATGTCAGCAAGCACACAATAGGCTCCATTCATTGAGCCAAACGGCCGGTGAGGTCGTTGTTTCCGTAACCGTTTTTGAATGGGGGCCAAGCGAGAGTCGGTTGTGTGAGGACTTGAATGCAAGCAGGGACTTGTCTTTCCTGTCATAGATCAAGTCCGAACTTCCTGAGGTGTTGGGGAATCGGGAAGCAAAACTGTCATAGGATAAGTGCACATAGTAATTATTCATTTAATACTTCCACTCATGATTGTGGCAGTGCAGCATTCTGGTGTGTGCGCGTACGTGGCCGAGTGTGTGTCTGTGTGGGGGAAGTGTGCTAATGAGTGGGCAGTGGGGAGGGGGGGGGCGTGGGGAGAGGGGGCGGATGTCAATCTGTAGGTGGGTGTGTGGGGGGGTTCAACACACGGAGGCTCCTCAGAGAGACACAGCTGAAGCAAGCTCAGCTCTCTCCAGCCTCCATACATCAGAGGAGCTGACACTCCCTTTCCCCCCAAGGTTAGCCTGTAATATCCACTAAGCTTGTTTGGTGTTTTCCCTGGTTTATCTGTGCTACTTTCATTTGATTTGACTGCGTTTCTAATTGGTTCACCTACCTAGACGGATGCCTCAAAACAACTGAAGCAGCCCTGCTGTCCCATGGTGCTTTCCAATTTGCTGAAGTAGCAGAGAGCTAGCTAGCGAACGAAAGGCATGTCCCACAGTGCATCCTTATTTCTGCCATGGCTACTTATTTTGTGATTCCTTGTTGATAGTTCTCTCATGAATAACCCATTACAAACTTATCATATATCCTCTCATGCTACTGCAGCTCCAAACTGTGTGTCACAGCGATAGAGTGCATTCCAGGTTCGATCCAACTTGAGCTAATGCTTTTCGTATCCGCTAACTTGATCCCATTTTATAGTGTTTAGACTTTTATTTCATGGTCTCTAAATGGGTTGGGTAGAGTAATTGTTGTCACTCTCTTCCTCCTTTATTTCAAGTACAATTTAAAAAACACATTTTAACTGTTACATAAAGCCAATGTGTAACCATTTAGGAGGACCAATCTATTTCGGTTCCCTAACCCTATTAGAATAGACTGTTGAGTCATCCTTTGTTCCTTTAGCACTGTTCTAAAATTGACCTTTTAAAAGTGCTGTCCCCAACTTACCCAGATAAGAGATGTAAGGTGCTGAATACCTACCTTAACATGACAGAACAAGGTTTTTCCAGGTATAATGACTCGCCAATAGTAATACTGTATATTTATCTATATACATACTGTAGATATCAATGTATTGCTTTTCTCACAAAATTCAATGCTTTGTAACAATAACCTCTTGTCTATTTATTGGACACATTTGGTGACAATATGAAGAGAACCAAAAGCTATACTTTGAGTTTCCTCCCTTCTCTCTACTATCAGAAAGTGTTTCCCCAGCAGTCTTCAGCGAAAGAATCAATGCCATATCGCTGCTGTCAACACAAATTAGAGTTTAATGGCCACAGAAATGTCCATTCACTATTGTTTTCCCCCAGTGTGGTCCCCAGATCCCCACCATCTGCAACACCTCAATAATATTTTCATGTTACACTGAGCAGGCTTACTTTCCCACTATGCCCCTCCCATAACCCCTAATGTTCTAGTGCATTCTGGGTAGAGACACCCCCCCCCCCACCACCACCCCACCCCCACACCTCCAATTCCAGTTCATTGTTTAAAACACACTGGCCCCCAGCCCCGGACGGTGCCCCTGGCCTCACTCTGCCCCTAGCCCCCACTACAGAACCACCAGAGAGCTTTGCCAACACTTCTGTGTTCCATTAGCGTCTGGCAGTCATCCACTAATTGCATAGAACTGGGTCCCCAACCTCTTTTACACCAATCAGCAGGGGCAGAGGGCGGGCATCCCTCTGTCGATTATATGCCATAGGACCAGGAGGCTTGTAGTAGGCTAGCAGACATGCATGGGAGGGAAGGAGGAAGGAAGAAAAGGAGGGTTTGGCCTGATCTCCTTTTACCTCCTGGTGTCACTGTTTGTTGTCATTCACAACAGTGCCGGGAGCTGGTGGGGGAAGGGGTGACCAAGCCAATTATTTTCACCTATCTGCCGCTCCCTGCCAGCAGACATGTAATCTTAAATGGTCCCTGTGATCCTTGGGCAGAGTTTGAGCCCACTGAGAATATGGTTTCACAGATGAAGCTGTCACAGGCAACAGCTTGTGTTCAGCAAGCTTTTCAACCCCTTTCCTACCTGACGCATAAGGGACATTCTAAATTCTGAGGACTCCTTTTCAAATCATTAACAACAATCTATTGGCCATTTATCAGTGGCCATATCAAATCACATACATGTTATATTACGCGTTTGGATTTCCTAAAATGAATGCTAATGGTAGTTTTTTGTTTTTTACCTCCATAACATGAACTGCCAGTTAAAAAGCCTTTAAGTGTGTTCTGCTTTGTCCAAGGAACAAGGACAGCTGCGGGGGGGCGTATGAAAAGATAATAGCATCATTGGCAGCTCTCAGAGAAAGCAAGGTGGAATTTCAGCTCAGCGGACTGAGGCTGAGAGCGACGTGACGGAGAGGAGGATGCTGTTACAATCGGTGGATCAGGTGATCAACAGAAGCCACACAGAAAAGCAGGGGCACAGTACAAAGTGTGTCCTGGTTATGACTTCACATATAAGATCAAGGGACTATTGAATGTGAAATGCACATGGTTCACTTTTACTCTTAAAGTCAACTTGAGAGCTCTTGTGATGAGTCAGCCTTCCCTATGGCGAGCAGGAAATAGAAGATGAACTGGTTTAGGGCTGCTAAGGCGCTGTTGTGGCTGAGGCAAAGGAGGTGTGCTATCCAGTGTGCTATCCTTTAGCAGCAGAGGTATATGAAAATACAGTAAAACACATCACAAATGCAATTTGTTCATCACGGTAGGTCACTCACTGGAAATCCTAGATCACATTCAAAAAGTAGAACTTTTTTTAGGGCATTGTACAGGAGTACTTTATGTGGAATATAGGGACAGTCAGGAAAGGTGGTAATGGGTAGCAGGAAGGGCTCTGAATGTGTGAAGAGACGTCTAAAGAGGAAAGGCCTATAACTTCTATTTATTTGTTCTTCTTTTTTCCTAGAGCCCTGAACCAAAAAAAAAAAACAACAAGCACAGAAGTGATTCTATCTTTTCATGATCGAACTCGTTACCTCTCTGTTGCCCCCCAAGGGTTTGTTTCATTCTCCATCAGACAAAAGTTCAAATCCTTTAATGGCAGCTGCTAATAAACGGGTGTGGCTAGCCTTTGGTGTATTTAACAACAAACCCAGTGAGATACGGGCATTCAGTCCCCATGGTTTCTCTTCAGCCCATGCAAGGTGACAGCTTTACAAACCCTTAGTGTCTACATGGTCTCTAATTGTAAGGCTAGCCTCAAAGGCTCAGCAGTACTCCTTTACAACGAGGGCAAAAGCAAAAGCTGACAACAGTTGAATCGGTTGGCCTAATGGGTCATAAAATACTCTGTGCAGTAAAGCAAAGACAATATAGGTTGATTCTTATGGAAATGAGCAGATGTTTCCCACAGAATGTACCTACTTCTTCTATACTTACTGCAGTTACAGTATTTTCTAAGTTACATTTTTTATCAAAATGGATGCCATTTTGTGTAAGGGTGCAAAGACCGTGTGACATGCCAGGGATGCACTTTGTGTTGCAACAACAGTGCTCATTGGAAGAGAAGAAAGTCTCAAATACATGAGTCAAGAGTGTGCTTCATAAGCTAATTTAATATGCATTTAGACACTGATTCTTGTTCATTTGATTTTAGGTATACTTTGTGTTATGAAAGACCATCTTTAAATGTGACGTTGAGCTGTCATGGTTGTCTCCATGTTCCGTGTGTATGAGACTAGTGTTAGGTTGTAATCTGAAGGAATATACCCTGGAGAGCCACACTGCCACACTACTATAGATCTATAAATATCATGCTTTAATTTTACATTCCCTTCACTAAAGGCAAATAAAGCCAGCTTTTTGACTTTCCTAATGGATCTCACACAATGAAAGTGACTGGACATCAAAGTTGCATACAGAGGGCTTTCAGAGTCCATTAACATCTGTCTATGATTCTCCTTTTTGCCAGACTTTTGCCAGTCTAAGAACACATTTAAGAAAAAAGTACAGAACTGTCTACCTAGACTTTTTGCATTTATGGTTAGTCTGAACATGAAATAATAATACATTTTATGGATTACATTAATACGTTTGTATGCAACCTTGAATTAAAATCATATTTTTGAATAAACCAAAATAATAAAATATCAATGAATAAAACCATAAGAATAGTGTATACAAATGTTACTTTTGTAATAATGAAATACATGACACAGTTTCTCTGCCTCGTGTCAAAGTTGAAATCCAGAGAATGGTGAATTTGTTCTTGGAACAACTGTAACACCGCACATCTTCTATGATTATGTTCATTGGGTGAATACCTCTGGTGCATTTTGGTCACACCCATCACCAGACAAACCTGATCTGGTCACATTTAAGTTTTTGCTTTGCAAAACAGCACTAGATTGTACAGTATGACCACACTGTGCAGCATTGTAAGAGTACATTTTATTCTCCAGATCCAAACCACAAATATCTGACTGGAGTTATCTGAATGTATTATCCATTTATCATGTTGGCTCACAGACCCGAAGCAGTAATTTCGCTCCATGTGAAAAACAAACAAGAACGACATAAAGCCATTCATTGTTGAGTGTTTATGTTTACTATGTGTTTAGCTCACAGCTTGTGGGGGGTCAAAATCTAGCTGAGTAAAACATTGCATGCACTCGCTTTAACTGAATTATGGCTTTATCAAACATTGTTGAGGTTTAGGCAAACACACAGTGCCAATATCACTTTCCTCCCTAAACTCTTTTCTGTGGAAAACAGCACTGTCAGGACCTGTGTTTCAGGCCACCTCTTTGTGTCACTGTCATTTAGCATCTGCGCAGCTCTGTCAGATAGAATGCCACCCTAGAGCTGGCTACCAGCCCCCATCTGGGACAGGATGCTGAACAAAGGCCCCCGGATGATAGATGATGTTATACCACCACCATTGTATTAGTGAGTAGAGGGGAGCGCTGCCTGACAACTTCTGATGGATAGCATTCTGAGAGTGTGTCCTGTTAGAGCACAGGGGAGAGAGGGAGACATCAAAGACCTAGGATGGACAGACAGTGGGAGACAGAGCGCGATCACACATTACAACCAACCAACTGCCTCAGTCAGGTGAGACCAACTGCCTCAGCACCAGTCAGGTGAGACCAACCCCAGCAACTATGACAAGGAGGGTAAAAAAATGAAAATAAAAAACACCTCAGCACTGATACCGTCCAACCACACTTCACATAGGCATATTTTGGGGCGTTGGCTCAGGCTAGGACTCTGGGCACCCTTGTCTTTATTGTGAGTTCTGGCCGGCACCCAGAGGGTCTGTGTGTGAGTCATATGCTGGCTTGATAGAGAATGACAGGCCAGGCCACGGGCTGACGGCTCAAATGCCATCATGCCACACTTGGTTCATGGAGCCGCAGCGCACGACACAGCACCGCACAACCAAGAGCTACACAGCACGGCCATTGGCTATGGCACAAAACATCTGCGTCTAAAGCACGCAAATATGTGTGAAAAAGCTAAAATAGTCAACTGCACTCTGATGGCCAAGTGAGTTCGATGCATGCAGAGTATCCTTGAATTGCAGTGGATTTGTGTGTCTGTTTTGTTCAAAAACAACATGTAACAGAATTTTTTGCAAATTGAATGATAACGACAACAAAATGCACTTTCACAGTTTGATGGCTGAGATGATGGCTGATGCTGTTTCTCTGTTTGACGGCTGCGCTATATTCAGAGCTCTAAAGTCACATGTTGCCTAATTGTATTCAAATCCTGCATGCTTACAGGCAAACACTACAGACAGTCTTTCACTTCTGGAATACCAACTCAAAATGGAGTCCATGAGTAAGAGACACAAGACTGGGGTGAAACCAAAATAGAATCCTGACCTTGCTAAAATGCATCATGTCATATCTTATCACATCAAAGCTAGGCTGCGGTACGCAGAACACTCAGCTCCCTGGTGCAGAAACGAAGGCTATGGCAAAATGAAACACAATCCACGGTAAAACTCTATTTTGTTGGATGTTTCTGTACACAGCAATAGTGGTAAATCAAGTAGGAATGTGTGCCATGATCTTGACAAAAAATGAAGACATTGTGGCAGTGAGGAGAACAGATCAACACTTTGGAACGCAAGGTCAAATAGCAATGTGTTCCACGTGGGAAATCACCTTGAGCTCAGAAAATGTCAATATTTTCACAGAAACACATCTCATTGTCTGAGAACTCTCATTATCCTCACTGACACTTGCTTCCTCCGTTTTAGTCAACATGGTTTAGTCATTGGAACTACAAACCATCTGTCCATGCTGCAGATTTTTTTTCCGGTCACACTGGCTGTGTGGCAAGTACATGTTGGTTGGTGCATAAAAGACATTTGACCTCTAACAGCACCCGCCCAAATGCCAAGTGTGATTTGAGTTTGACACACCCGGCAACAGCGCAACAGACCTTTAGACATGTGCGATTGACCCCCGGCTGTATTTTGTTCCGGCGGCAAATGGCCTGCTTCAGGGAAGCAGCTCAGGCAGCCAGAGCTAATGTAGCAGCGAAAGATATGGACCAGCTGCGCTCTCTAAGGGTCCAGAAGGAGGAAATGGAAGTTCCTTCTGGCTGAGAGACGGGAGAGACTGAGGGAGATGCATCCGCCAGTTGCTGCACCACCTCTGACTGGGCAAGGACAGAGGGAAGGGGGGGTCAAGAGAAGCCTCCTCTATTTACGCCTGGATGTGTAACTAGGGAACAAGGAGCTCGCAAAAATGGCCCACTCTCATTAACCTCCGTGTTTACGCTGGGAAAATGTGGTTTTAAGATTGCTAGGGTCCAGGTGCTTTACCCAGTGCATGTTCGAGCTGTGCAGGCTATGCACATAGTTTATCTGCAGAGGGCGGATGGGGGCGGTGAGGCAGAGTAATAAACTGTGACAGTTCCTTGCCAGGGATGAAAAAATATTAAATCTTTCCTTTTTCCGTGATGGGGGTCCATTTTCATTTTTTCACTGCTTCCTGTGCTCCGCAGACAGACATAATAGAGGGAATAAATGTCTCTGTCTAGGATATTTGTGCCAGGCAAATCAATCAATTAGCTGTAAGCACTCAGAAAAGTCCCTTTCTCATTATGCAGGGAGCGGGGAGGGGGGGGGGGGGGGGGGTGCAGCACACAGAGCCTCACACTGCAGAGTGCACTTACTCGTGCGCACAATGAGGTCAGCACGTGACCCCCTCCAGCACCGGGTACACACACACATCCCTTCTGCAGAGCTCTGGGCAAAGCGTTGAGGACCATCTGAGTAAACCCTTAACATTATGCCATCCTGACACATCTCAGCAGAACACACAGATTGCTCACTGTGCATTTTGCGAAATGCACGCTCCTAAAAATATACGTCTGCAACTGTGCTCCAGAGAATTACATAGTAGAGTATCATCCGTTTGGGTGAATTCATTTTGCATGGAAAAGACTGTTCTTCATTGGTGAAACGCAGTTTGCTTTGGAAGCATCCTTTTAAACATAGTGGCGACATTGTAGTAAAACACAAAAGGTCTCACTTCCATTGATTGATACTTTCAAAATAACCAGCAAAGTGATACTTATGATGGACAGAATTTTAAAAAATTGCCTTGCTTTTCTTAATTGCGCTGAGATTTGTCTTGGGCTCTACAGACATCACATAGCTTGGTCTGGAGCCCTGAGGTGTCTGGGTTGAAGTCAGTTATTGATTTATAGGTTGCTGACACCTTCTGACATTATAATGCAGACATGAATAATACATTTACATTCAAAGACACTAGGAAAGCAAGATAGCAATGACAGATACATACTCTAGTTGTGAACTGCATTAGCTGAGTAAACATAAACATTTTAGTCGAATGTCCTGTGACATTTTCTTTCATATTGACTGATTTTAAAACTAAATATGTGGGGAGAAAACAAACAACATTTTCAAGAACAGTAAAGCACTTACGAAGTTTAAAGTTTAAGGAACAAGCGTGTCTGATGAGAAGGAATCAACTGATTATAATTAATTTAATCAGTAATTTAGGAAAGGATGCAGCATAGACATAAAGTGTAACCTAGGGGAACAGTTTTCTAGAGTATGAATCAAAGGGAATTAAGTGGATTGAGAAATACACCTTTTGTTTCAGAACAATCCAGTGTATCTCAAATCCACACCATGCTAAATCAGTTGTGTTAACATTATCTATATCTAGAAGAGCACAACAAATGAGTCTGAACACACAAAGAAGCATTCATGCATCAGAGCGTCAGATACCCATCCTTGAAATTTCTTGAATTCAAATGCTACAGAACACTTAATGGTGGTTTATCTCTCTCCCCCTCACGATTCTCTAGGGCATTCAAACGGGAGGAAGACTTCATCTCTGTCAGATTAAAACTCTTTTCAAGGCGTGTGGGATGACTGAACCTCAAAGACAAGAGACGAAAGACAGTTATAAAGGATTTAGCTCTCAGGGGGTTTAAGGTTCTTCATTATGCTGCATTTGAGAAATATAGAGTAAGATTCGTAGTGTTTCTTGAGAAAAGCAATACATTCAGGGTAAATACTAAATAAATAAAAATGCAACACCTGCCATAGCCTCAGTATGGTCTATATAATTTTTATCCTGGTTTATAGAATTTTATAACAAGGTTTTCATCATGTATCATGTATTATTGCTCCATTTAGATGAATCACTTCTTCTTATTACACATATTACCCAGTTATCTATCTCTCTATCTCTCCCTCTCTCCCTCTCCCTCTCCCTCTCCCTCTCCCTCTCCCTCTCTCTCTCTCTCTCTCTCTCTCTCTCTCTCTCTCTCTCTCTCTCTCTCTCTCTCTCTCTCTCTCTCTCTCTCTCTCTCTCTTCTATTTAATCTCAATTAATATGTTGCTTTGCTCTTGCTAATGGCAAACACAATGACACAGGGTTTTTTCAGGCAGCAAGGGATAATATGGAATCCCATGGGAACTTACACTATCATTTGCGCCAAAGCGGGTAACTACTTCCTGTCTTATTTATGCATGTATTATTTAAGGAAATAAAGAATTCCCACCTGCTTTTATACTGCTTCTACTACTACACACACAAATACACACTATCCTACTTGAGTAGCAATGCACTTGTATTGCTCATGCTGCCAATTAAATTTCAAACACATCATAGAAGATGAGCAAATAAAAAGAATAAATGATCACGTAAGACCAAATGATACAAGAGATGACAGAAGGGTGCAGGTCTGCATGGATAACAAGGACTGCATCGTTGTGGACAGTCTCAGATGGCATGGGCTTTCTGCATGACAGAGTTTGCGAGTTGTGCGCATGAAAAGTGGTTTGTAATGTCAAGACTCCCCTGACACTCATTCACTGATGATCAATTTCCCATCCTCCATCCTCTAACCCTGCCCTCACACATCAACATCAATCCAACACAAGTAAATACAGTGAGTGGCTTAATGCATTTTATTCTCAAGGGATTCCGTCGACCAAAATGGCATCTCAAAGGTAAATTAATAAATAAATATCCTGGCAGAGTGGTCGAGAGGTGAATTGTCCTCGTCTGAATGCTAATGCATCCCACTGTTTTGTTTTCTCCCAGCCAACAATTGACAATGTAATTCTGTTGAGTGTGACAATGTTATACGGTAATGCATACATTGCTTCAAAAGCTTAGGCTATAAGCACAGACTGATAAAGTCCAATTCAAATAGGAATGGGGGTCAACCCTCATTAAAACTATCAAATAGTATGACTGCAAAGTCAGGGCGTGCTCTTGTGGAAGACTAATTAGTCTGACTTTGCCATTCAAACTGCAATCAGAACTTACACATAACACAGGCTGTCACAATCAGTTTGATTAGGCTTAACTAGTTTTATCTACACAGACACATCCTTGGTTAATTCTGAAGGTTTCTTGAATCATTAAACAATGTTTACTCTCATTATGGCTCCAGTCCAAGTATTCAAGTCGAATATCCATATAATCCCCTGGCAATGACATGAAGGACAAACAATGAGCTGAGGAGGTCAGAAGAATCAAATAATCAGAGGTGCTCAAGGCCAAAAAGCAGATAGAAACATACAGTGCCCTCCAAAAGTATTGGAACAGTGAGGCCAATTCCTTTATTTTTGCTGTAGACTGAAAACATTTGGGCTTGACATCAAACGATGAATGTGAAACCAGAGATCAACGTTTCAGCTTTTATTTCCAGGTATTTACATCAGGATCTGATGCACAAATTAGAAAATATCACCTTTTTGTTCGAACCCACCCATTTGTCACGTGAGCAAAAGTATTGGAACATGTGACTGACAGGTGTGTTTTGTTGCCCAGGTGTGTCCTATTACATACATTATTCAATCAATAAATACCACTGAATGTCTACACTCAGGTTCAGATTGGGTAAGATAGGTTTTGTCTATGCAGACTGTATTCAGAGGTGAAAACAACATGAAAACCAGAGCGCTGTCTTTGGGTGAAAAACAAGCAATTGTGAGTCTTAGAGAAGATGGAAAATCAATCAGAGCCATTGCAGAAACATTGGCCATAGCCAGTACAACCATTTGGAATGTCCTGAAGAAGAAGAAAACTACTGGTGTACTAAGTAACAGACGTCGAACAGGTAGACCAAGGAAAACATCAGCAGTTGATGACAGAAACATTGTGAGAGCTGTAAAGAAAGACCCTAAAACAACTGTTAGTGAGATCAGCAACAACCTCCAGATGGCAGGAGTGAAGGTATCACTATCTACAGTTCGCAGAAGACTTCATGAACAAAAGTACAAGGGCTACACCAGAAGATGCAAACCACTCATTAGCAAGAAGAATAGGAAGGCCAGGCTGGAATTTGCCAAAAAGTACAGAGATGAACCTCAAAAATTCTGGGACAAAGTTTTATGGACTGATGAGACAAAGATTAACTTTTACCAAAGTGATGGAAAGGCTAAAGTTTGGAGAAAGAAAGGAACTGCTCATGATCCCAAACACACAAGCTCATCTGTGAAACACGGTGGAGGTAATGTCATGGCTTGGGCTTGCATGGCTTCTTCTGGGACGGGCTCATTAATCTTCATTGAGGATGTAACACATGATGGCAGCAGCAAAATGAACTCGGAAGTCTACAGAAACATTTTGTCTGCCAATTTAAGGAAAGATGCAACCAAACTGATTGGCAGAGCCTTCATCATGCAGCAAGATAACAACCCAAAACACACTGCCAAAACAACAAAGGAGTTCATCAGGGGCAAGAAATGGAAGGTATTAGACTGGCCAAGTCAATCTCCAGACTTAAACCCTATAGAGCATGCATTTTACCTGCTTAAGAGGAGACTGAAGGGAGGAACCCCACAAAACAAACAACAACTGAAAGAGGCTGCAGTGAAAGCCTGGGAAAGCATCAAAAAGGAAGAATGCAAAAGTTTGGTGACGTCAATGGGTCACAGACTTGCTGCAGTTATTGAAAGCAAAGAATTTGCAACTAAATATTAAGTCTTATTCACTTAAATATGTTTTAAGTATATCTGTTCCAATACTTTTGATCACATGACAAATGGGTGGATTCAAACAAAATGTGATATTTTCTTAGTTGTGCATCAGATCCTGATGTAAATACCTGGAAATAAAAGCTGAAACGCTGATCTCTGGTCTCACGTTCATTATTTGATGTCAAGCCCAAATGTTTTCAGTCTACAGCAAAAATAAAGGAATTCGCCTCACTGTTCCAATACTTTTGGAGGGCACTGTAGCACATTTGCTTAGGCTGTACTTAGCTTTTTATCTTCCACCCTACCACTACAGAACACTATGATTAATCCTTCACTGTAGGTAATCCAGAGCACTACCCCCCAAGCCACAACAGGCCTTGGCCTGTATCAACCTTTGGTCGTCAACAGCAGGATAAGGTGTCTCACGATGAGGGGAAATGGTGGAAGATCTCCCTAAATCGGTGCTCTATGACCCCATCTGAAGACAGACAGACATGTTCCATCCTCTACATGTCCAATTACAGGAACCAGGTAACCTGTTTTGTTAACTCTGAGCTCGCTCACTGTAGATTTGAGCAACTGGAAGGATCAAGCGTTCAGACTGGGCTAAATTGACAGCCCTGGCTTGTTTCCTGTGACAGTTTCCCTGTATTTCTCTGTCTAAGCTGTCTCGGATGGAGTGATGGAGAAGAGGAGCAGGCTGTCTGGAACCAGAGCATTTATGCTGATCTCACTGGCATCAAACATGGCAAGAAATGGCAGGCCTAGTAGGTGGTCTGAATCGAGTGCAATCATAGAGGTTTCTTTATACAGAGCTGTGCCTTATTATCGTCATGGCACATCTAAGATTTTGACTACACCTGATGCTACAGGTCTTTACATGTTTTAATCTCTTCCTACAGCAGCTAATCTTATGAATGTTTTAGACATGTGTTCTCTGCTACACAGTAACTGCTTATGTTTCTGTACAGAACAATGTATTATACTTTACAAGTTGCATTGCTATCATTTATAATTGCAGAGCCATATGATAGATATGTTCTGGGAAAAAAATATGTATCTATATATAGCATATGGCATTGTATTTAACATATTCTAAAAACACATACAAACCAAATGTCTTTGCTATTGAAGAGGGGAATGTGGAAGTTCCTTGTCACTCGGGGAACAACGGCTGCACTGAGACCAACTATTGGGGCACTGATGAGCTATTGACCTTTTCGGAAAGGACAGTTCCAAATATTGACCTTTTAAGAGGGGAAAATAAACAAAGCTTCTCAAAACTAGCAACAGTTCTAGTGCCAGAGGTCAAAAGCAAAGATCCAAAGAAGCCATTTCAGTTTAAACATTCCGCTAAAAATAAAATGGCAACTAGCTATTTGCCAGTAGGAGCCAGTGGAACAGGCAAGGAATATTTGAATATTTAAACATTGCACAGGGCACATTTGATGCAAGTGCTGCTGACAGTCTTGTAGCAAGAGGCAACTGCGACGTGCAAACTGTGGCTCTGAACTATGCGTGAGTGTTAATTGGAAACATTGCACAACTCCCTCCTCACTGAAGCGTGTCATTGGGAAAGAAATAAAGAGGAGCTCCAATAATACGGAGAGACAGCACTGATGATTTAAGAGCACCTCTCACTGTGCCATAAGCAAACAAATAAAGCCAATGTTAACTACACATCAAATCTAATTGAGCCAAATGGGGAATCTAAGCAGAAAGCTTCTACACAAACCTGTGGAAATGTAATGATTACCTGTCACTCAAACCTTTTCCAAGTTCAAAAAAGATACTTGAGTGCTCAGGGCCGTTTAGGAATACATATCCTATAATACTTGCACCTACACGTGTTACTAATCAATGTTGATGAAAATTTTAATCTGTTGAGGGGCAACTCTATTCCTTCATGCCATTGCAGTATAGGTGTGTGCACTGTATTCAGAATGGTACACCCTGATAGGAGTTTGTAAACAAGCTGCAAAGGTTGAATCCATCCCTTTTCCTTCAGTCACAACAGTACTGATTTAAAGGGATCACTATAAAATCCCTCCCATTAACCAAGCTTAGTTATATCCACATTAGTTGACACTTCATCAGATACTGTGGTATCAGACGAGTGATGAGTACTGCTCTACTATCAGGGGGAAAACAACGTGTAACAAAGCATTCAGGGTATGTGACACTGTTTCAGGTCTAGCTTGCAGGTGTGGTATTGCTCTGCCAATGACAATCAGTGATAGGAGAATCCCATGACACAGTTCCAGTGCCCCTCTGACTCTATCCAACTCCCCGCCCCCATTCCCTGACCCCTATTTCCCTGTTGGTCAGTCCGCCGCAAATCCGAAAAGCCTCCCAACATCTCCATGGCGACGGGCCCCAGTTGAACAGATGGCCTCAGTGTGCCGAGCGGCAATTAAAGAGGGAGCGTGGAGCTGGGGAAAGAAAGTGGGTCAGGATCAGGGGGAGTGGGGCCGGCAACGTGAAGCTGCCTCTGCCTCAGGACTGCGTGTGGATGTGCACTTGCGCAGTGCAGCGCACACACACACACACACACATTCATGGTCCACTGCACTGCTTCCTCTCTCCCCCATCCCCTAGCAAAAACAAATAGCCTCCCCCCCCCCACCATGAAACATCAGCAGAATGAGCCGGGGAGGGGCTACCGTGCTGAGGCAGAGCAGAGGGGCAGGGGGCATCAGCCCCCCTATCCCTAAACATAACATATCCATTCACAGAGTAGACAGAAGTCAAGGAAACTTCCCCCAGAATTACACATTGGCAAATCCAAGCACCCTATCAATAGGCTTAACCCTTTAAACCCCGGAGAACGTCACAGAGAATCAGACCGGTGTTGTCAGGATTACTTCCACAAGAGCACCGCTCTGGCAGGGATTGCATTTTCTCTTTCAGAGTTCCCATTAATTTACAAACAGCAGGGATAAAACACCCCCTCAACCATGTGGGGCGAATCCAATTGGTTTCATCCTCCCACTATTTTCAGCTAGCATTTTCAAGATCCATTGAACCTGGTCTGGACAGACGTTCATCCATTCCAGTGCATAGGATACCGTTGCTTTCCCCCTTGTTCTGCAAGATCTAGCTAAGCTTTCCAATCATTTAAACTTAGAATTGCTTTAATTAAACCAATTCAGCCGACCACATTATTACCAGAGCGTTACTGCACTGATAATTAATTTCCAGTTTTTGTTTTCATATGAACTGGAAAATGTTTGTTTCTGAAGGCAGCATGATTAGGGTAGAGGCGTTTAGGGAGGTCTGCAAATCTCCTAAACTGAAGCTTAAAAAAAGTGTAACGAGCTGGAAAAAAGTTGTACAAACTTTTATTTGCAGTTCTGTTCACCCAGCCAGCAATCCCAAGGTGCTCAGTAACAGAGATCCAGCCAGGAACACAATTTCATGGTGAACTGGAGTCACCCCCTGAAACACGGCCTCATTCAAAAAGCGTGGCCTCCCCAGCCCCCTCCTCGACTCCCCTTAGTGCCTTCATGTAAATCTGCCTTTCTCTTTTCCGTTTTGCAGTTTTCTTCCCCTTGCAAATCATTTTTCCATGAATAAGAGAAGGAAGCACAGTGCTCTAAGTCATTGTACAGTACAACTCTGAACTTGGCAACCTAAACGTCGACAAGCAGAAGCACAGTATTTTGTTTTAAGGGGCCTGCTGCTAAATAAAGGATAAAATGGCTGCAGTTTCACATTTCAATTTTTTATTACTTGCTCTTTTGTACTCATCCAGTTTCAGCCTTTATGAAGCTGAAAGTGCCGGTATGACTCCCCCGCCAGAAGCATATACAGTACATGACCTCTAATGCAACTGGCAAGGAACATTCAGCACAGAACGAGTCCACATATCTCAGCAGGAAATAGGGTATAAGATTAACATAATATAGAAAACTTCTAAGCTAAATCACTGTACTGTTACAGTATCATAGATGTTCTTCATTATCAGCCTTGATTCAGCCTGTGCTTCTGCAACCAGTCATGTGGGTGGGGGTCATTGCCAGCACAGTATTTACACATGTGCAGAAACACATGCCGTCGTCAAAAACTATGGCCAACTTGAGCTGCCCCCCCCCCCCCCCGCCCGAAACCTTCACTCTAACCAGTCCTGCCTGACGTAACTCCTGGCACCGTGCATGCCAACAAAGACTTGGCCGGCCCCAGTACACACACAGACAGACCCATCCATTCCTTCGCAGATTTCTTAGCCCTCTCCAGCTCTCTGACTGGTTAATTTCACCACCGAGCCTACAGTCATGCGTAGATTATGCTGGAGGAGAGAAAGCTCCCATGTGGGATCTCCTGGTAAAGATATTCCAAGAGAGTGTGGATGCAGGATGGGGGTGGAGGGATGAAGAGATGGAGAACAGGAAGAAGAAACAGTGCTCCGGGACACAGCGGCCTGGAGAGATGAAGGAGGAGAGAGAGGGAGAGCTTCAGCTTCTGTCTGGGGAGGACAGCTCCCCCCTCCCAGCGCCTCTCTGTGAAAGTCAATCCTCAGGCTTCATGGGGAGGTGCTGAGCTCTGTCTGTCTGTCTGAATGTGTGGTGCAGACCCCGAGAGGCTGAGCAAATCACATTCAGTATTTATGAGGAGGAACACTAGGAGCATCTTACTTCATCACTCTCAGACAAACAGCCTCTCTTAACTTTTGATAACAGTGGATTGAGCACTCCCTGTTCTCTCATCTGAAGAGGTATAACAAAGGATGAATTATAATTTTCCCAGTTCAGAGACGTTTGTGACAAACAATTTATCCAAGGGGTGGTTTGATTGTTCCGGACACAGGAAAAAAAAGTACACAGAAGAGAAAAAATATGTTCAAATAAAAACATTGGTAGAAAGAGGCAATGCACATGAGAATCCGAAGGTTAGCCTAAATGGGTGTGACTCACTGACAGTTGTGTCATTTGCAACTCTTTAGAGCCACCCCCTCAGGTAGCCAAAGTTCTAGAAACGACTGCATGGTATGGGTGAGGTTATCGATTTAAGCTTCAACCCCCCCGAAAACTGTCCATTATGTATTTCTCTCTCGTTATCCCTCGTCTCTCTCACTCTCTCTCACTCTCTCTCACTCTTTATCTCTTTCTCTCTCTCTCTCCTTCCATACTCCACTCTCTCTTTTTTGTATTTTCTTGTTAATTTTTCTGTCATTTCTTCCATATCTCATTCAAACAGGCACATACACACACACAAAGAGCAAAAATACCACGCACACAAATGCACACATCTTTCCACATACACACACACAAAAACACAAAAATCTCCATGCAGAAAACCTTTCAGTGTAGAAACATCCACACAGATACACTTCAATGACAGTGAGAGGGAGGTGAACATACAGGTGTGGGCGTTTGGCAGATCTGACTTCCTGAAAACGCTGCAGCTTTAAAATGAAACTCAGTCAAGCTTGAAACTGGGGAATCGATAGCAGACTACATTAGTTACTCTGGATTTGGAACCTGCTGGGCACACGGAGGGATCAATGCCAAACGGCAGGCCATCTCTGCGTTTATCTTCATCTCTGTAAAGCTGTCTATTTGTCTATATCTACAATTCAGTCCAGAGGGCAGTATCAAAGCAGGGAGATAGGCAGTGGGCATCTTATCTGAGAGATTTCACCCGATACACACACATTTTGGCTTTTCATGTGCAGTCTCACAGGGCAACAGAAAAAAAAGATGTGTCTCTGCTAAAGATCTCAGCCTTCATGTTTTAATAATCTGCGGTTAAACAAATACATGGGAATAGACTGACAACACAGATTTGAATGAGAAGGCTGTATTGGAAGGTGAAACCACATCTGCAGGATGGAGATGACCTCTGCCTGTCTGTTTGTCTGTCCCTCTTTGAGACTAGGGCATCGAGGAGCTTTGCACGAAGCTTCAGTGCTATGGGAGCATAGCTATCTGTCAGGGAGAATAAATAAACCTGTGTTTGTGTTTTCTAAGCAGTCCCCCCTCCCATCCCCTACCCCTATTTACAACCAAGCTGTTGCTTTGAAGCACAGTCGTCTCCCGGAGAGTTATCGGCTCAGAATATTAAATGAGAGAACACCATCACTCATTAAAAAGGGAAACATTTCATGTAACAGACCCCCTTTTGTGTCCCGCTCTAACCAGTTGCCCTTGCAGCATGCATACATCCAAATAGAGATCCTCATGGAGAAAGAGATGATAGATATAACAAGGAAAACTGCAGAAAACTGAATGTATGAGGACGGTGATTTCATTGAATAAAAAGGGATAAGAAAACAAGCATGGACAGTTAATTCAACTTGTCAGGCCTTCTCTTAGAGTCCTAATTTACATATATTCCACAGGGTTGTTCCCTAAACCATATTGTTATCTTATCCATAGACATTAATCCTTTTGGCCT
Organism: Hypomesus transpacificus; assembly: GCF_021917145.1. Classification (NCBI taxonomy): domain Eukaryota; kingdom Metazoa; phylum Chordata; class Actinopteri; order Osmeriformes; family Osmeridae; genus Hypomesus; species Hypomesus transpacificus. The sequence continues at coordinate 14,697,045 of NC_061074.1, read as the reverse complement.
GGACTCTTATGTAAACACATCAGTCCAGATATCTGTCATAAATTGACTACTCAGACAAGAAGAGAGAGTGGGTTGGGCACTCCTGTGATCAGATATGATATATTTCAAAGGCATAACAGCTTTAGCGAGGAGACCAAGAATTATCCGTTCCTTCAATCCCGGATCGGCCTATGACTAACCACCACCACAAGCAAATCCTGAAACCATGTGCCAAGGAGGCCTTGTATAGTGTCTTTATCTCTAAAACTACAGCAAAGAAACCCAAGTCTAAATTAATCTGAAGGATGAACATAACACATGGAATATGGTCTCAACAACACAAAATGGACCAAGCTAGCAGTTTCAGTGAGAGACTGTTTACAGTTGGTCACTAATTCGACACCTTGGACTGAGAAGTGTGTAGTTACTATGATTAGTCTTCTGGGAGCCATTGGTGAGGAGGAAAGCCATCTTGTTAGTGTGGACTGAGTGCAGTCAGCCCTCAGACATTTGGGTTTATTTTGTTTTCTTCAGAGAGGATTTAGAGAGGACCCTAACCCTTTACATTAGATTTCTTAATAAGTCTACATACTGCCGCTGGAAAAGCACTTTCATAAACAGCGTAAAGGTACAAGAACAGTCAGTCGAGATCCTGTTCTACGAAGAATCAAGCATATAATCTGTAAAGCAGGACTGGAATCAGAGAATCAGATTAATACCAAATCAGAACGAGCACTGGCGAGATTGGATTCCCTTTTATTGATTCCCTCTTTCCTTCCTTCAATGATTCTGTGACTTGAGCTGAAACAGAACAGGATTTCAAGGATTTGAAGCAGAAAATTGCAACTGAAGTTTGCAGATAAATATGGGCTCCATCCTGATCCAACATGTGTGCTGTGATGTTAGGAAGGCGTGAGATCGTGGAGACACTTGAGCAGTAAAACAACCACAACCAACCAGCCAACTCGATGGTAAACTCCAAGCCCATGCTTTCGAACAGAGCCCACTGACAATGCCCTTTATTGAAATATTTCCTGGTCAAACAACTGAGCTGAGTGTTAGACTAAAACACATTTTGAACTGTGCTCCCTACTGGATTGTATGTGAGACAAAGATAGAGAAGTGATACAAACGCCTAGACTATAGGATGCCTACTAAAGCAGATGATACAGGAAAAATATGAGACAAATTCAGGGAGTATTCACTTAAAGATTCAAATAACAGACTTCTTCCCCGTTAACAATATGGACTACGTACACTGCGGACTCTTAACAATAAGGAGGGGAGCCTAATTTAACATTCAGTCGTTAATACTAGTTGTGCTTTCATCCGTGAGCAGAGAACACTCCATTCTGCCATAACCTTTCCATTATTTAGGTTCAGGGCTTATCATGATGTTTTATTCATCTGTTGGCCGATACACTGCTTCTGTGCAGGGGACCACAAGGGTACCAAAAATGCTACAAGGAAATAATGACAAAAAGAAAAAGCTTTTTAAAATGATACATCTTATGTGGTGCATTTGGCAGATCTTAGTCAACTCATCCCTTATTCTCCTACAGACATACTGATGAAATAATCTTTAAGAAATGAAAAATTGCAACAACAAAAAATAAAGGACCATCCATTTGCAAAAAGCATAAACGGTGATGCTGAACTGAAAGTGCCCTCATGCGAAAATAACCCAACACTGTTTTGACAAGGATTTACATTATATCTGACATCCAAGCCATAATAAGTTCAAATACACAAACAGGGTTGATGAAGTTAGTCCACAATTGCCTCCATATGCCTTAAAGGAAAAAGATGGATTAAATGTGCAGTGTGTGGCCTCCTAGCTGCTCACCCAGGGCTGGGAGCTCTCTCCCATCCATCACCTCAGCAGGGACTACAGATAGACTCCCCAGGGGAGAGGGCTCCCTCCCATTTGCATTCACACTCAAACCAGCAGTCCCACTGATACAGAAAGACTCTTTCGCTTTTACAGCCCTGACTGTGGTCCACCAAATTGCATGCAATGCATAATGGTTTAGTAATTATGGGTGTCTTAACAGTGAGGGAAAAAAACACAGCTTATCTTTCTGACTGAATCCACTGAGAATGTTCCTTTTCTCTGGCCCTGAAGTGCTGCCCACATCACACACACCAGCACTTTCAGACACTTTCTGCTTCCAAGCACATCAAATATTGATGACAGTCCCTTGACCTCTGTCATACGTATCAGTTTGTTATTACTGAGATACCATAGACAGAAACACACATAGAATAAACACATGAGGATGCACTCTCGTTAGTTTTTGTGAGCAATCAATACAAACCTTTTTATGAGTTGACCCAGAGAGCATCTGAAGCAGGATAATTTGCTTGTCTGCTGCCAAGTTATTAATGGGATTACATTTATAAACAAGATTATTTTATTTTTTTATTCATAGTATTTGTGTATGCCGTGCATCCAATCTTCTGTGCTCATTTCCCAAATGTTTAATCCATCTAAATGAAGTAAGAAATCTCCTTGACTTGCCACTGGAGCTGACACCTATTTGGGCACAACCACTTCGATACTACAAGGCCCTGACATGTCCAAAACAGGGACTGGACACCAAAGCAGGTAACAGACAATTGAATACTGAATTTGAATTCAAAGGTAAGTAAAATAAATGAATGTGAAACCAAGAAAGTTGCATATTACTCACTATAAAAGCTCAATATTTTACAACAGTGAACTGAATGTTATGTTGAAAGTCATAACTGTCTGTCTGACAAAATTGCAACCCTTCTGCTCGGTTACAAAATTAGCATAGGTCTACTTTACAGTGAAGATCATACTACTAAAATTGTATTTTATGATTCGAGGAAAGCATCTCTCTCATCACAGCCAAATAGGCCTACTAGAAAGTTAACTATAACTGAAATGAGAGCAAAAAGAACTCTTCACAAAGCCTGTGAGAAAATGAGGTCATATCTTCATACGATAGATTGAGATCTCAACACTCTTGCAGACAACAATGTGTTGGAGGAGGGGAAATATTAGGTATTCTGAAGGCATTTTGATAGAGGAAATTTGATCAATGTATCATCAGTGCCTAAATCCTCTTAATCCAAGATACACATTCATGAAATTGCTGCATGACTTCTTAGATCATGTGCTTTATGAACATTATCAGATGAATCAATCAACAGCCTGCATATTAGTTCTGTGTAATTGCATATGCCCTACACATGAGTTTATAGTAAGTGGTGTCATACCATCACCCTATCTTTACGTGTCGTTTTCATGACAAAGTTCATACATGTTCACTAATCTCCTTTTTAAATAACCAAAGCTTCCTTTGTCAAGCACGCCTGTATTTAATTAGGCAAGATGGATGGGGATTGTGGTGACATGCATCTGTTTGAGCCATTCCCACTTGTTTGTGCATTTGAGAAATCCAAGTAGTCTGCAGAACATGTTGTATATCACTTAGACCATCAAAGGCACAAGGCATTTATGGCGATCCCCTTTAACCTTGGGGTGAAAGACGGAATTCCTGCCAAAGCATGTCAAAAGAACCAACAAAGTATGGGCAAAAACAAAAGGTTTGCAAACCCTTTACATCTTGCAAAGATGAGTTGACATGAATTACCTACTGTATACACCAATGAGTAATAACTTGTCTGGACTTTAAGCCAGATAACATATATCATTTTGAAATACAATAAAACCCTGTAAAACATGGACACAGTGATTTCAGTAATAAACAACACCACTCCCACTATTACTTATAAAGACCCATTTTCTGACATTTTGATGTGCAATATTCTCAACTGTTTCATTCCTTTGGTTGAACAGCTTCAAAGATATCCAACATGAATCCCAAGAGAACCAGTTAATCCTGATCTTCTCCACAAGCAAAGGGATCATCTCAATGTAAATCAGACAGGGCTTTTGATCAAAGGCGAGCATCAGTCTTAAACAAGTCATACCGCATAAGACTCAGTATCGAGCAAGGTCAACATCTTAAAGCACTATTTCTGTGTTCTGGTCAGTCTAAAGGAGGTGAATGGACAAGATCTTGAGGAAACTTGGCGTGTCCCATACATGAGGGACAAATTGCATACAAGGAAACTGCCTCTACATTCTATCAGCAGTAAATGTAATTTAGCAATTTATGGGTATGTAGTTCAAAGAGATATCAGGATATGTCATTAAATCAGTCAAATTATTTACCATGAATCAAGCTGATTGCATCATTCAGATGACAAGAATTACATGACAAGGCATCACCAAGGTCAAGCCCATTTAGGAAGTTCTTTTCACAAGAAACCCTACTATTGTAGAATGGAATTTTCCAATCCATAATGTAAACAGAACATTAAAGTTGCAAGGAAAGCCTGTTAGCTGAAAGCCCTTTGCATAATGGATTCATGTCTTGGGCTCCAAGCTACATGAACAGACAGGATTAGCTACCCTTCTGCCACACACATATCATTATTGTGTTACTGCAATGCTATTCTCCTTGACACACTCCTGATGCCTTCAATTTGGATTGACACATCACATACATAATCATGTATGTCCCTTCAACCTGACATAGAAGCACCTGATGTGAAAGTTGTGATTGTTTGTCCTCTGCATTGCCAGGATAAAAGCATGTTTGATTAATGTACTTGTATCTTAATTGTGACCACAGTCGATAATTATTTTTGTTTTAACCATATAATTTGACACTTGAAACCATATATTCTGTGCTAGGATGTGGATGAAGTACCTTCAGTAGGCCTATATAGTTTTCCATAGAGCAACAACATTCAAATCTTCAAATGCAATCCGTTTACTGAAAACAAATAGGCGGAGATCCTGCAATAAGAAGATCCATACAATTCATAAAATTGCTTTTCTTAATCTTCATTGAATATAAAGGGAATAATCGCTTCTTCACCTACAATCAAGGTACATTTTGCATTGATGACATCCCAAGGCTGAGAGTTTAATGTAATCCTATTAATTTTCACAGGTTATATTTGAGTTGGTTGCTCATTAAATGGTTTGCATACATTGCTTTGTGATGAAACGTGCATTCAAATAACGAAATCCTGTATACTGATCTATGCAATTGCAGTACTGACTCAAATTAGTGTTTAAAATCATTGTAAATCTTAGCATTAGTTTGTGCTGCTTGGCCTTGCATGTTAGAGCTACCTGGTCTAGAAGAATGTTTATGAAGTTTCAACGGCCAGATGCCTCGCACATCACTATCGCCATCTATCTTTCAGCACTGTTGTTGCGCTGGGAACAAGCAGCCAAAGTAGCCGTCTATTTCTCACTCACTGGGGATTTTTCTCTTTAGGTTTACAACGTTTGTCAAGTATGCACCTATCCTGTAACCTCAAGAGATTAGTTGAAAATAAATGCTACTGACCTGTAAGGGCTGATTAAGGTATTTAGATGTTAAGTTGTGTTCCAAACAATAAACAAAGACCACAAACGTGAATGGATTTCAAGCTGTTTCCAAAATTAAATGTGTGCTTACCTTGGATGTTAAAAGCCAGTAGGAGTATCCAAAGAGTTGTAGACATCGCCATGGCACTTCAACCACACGGACCTTTTCTGATACCCTGAGTGGATGGCTACGTTCACTCGAGACGATATGGACTAGGCATGCAAACTTCAGCGCAAATTCCTGTCCGTCTGGACTGCTCCGTTACCTTGAGAAGATGCTGTACTTTTCAAAGTATATAGGCCTACTTAAAGCATCAATAAGAGTCCACGGCTATTCCAATAACAGCTCTGGTAGCTTTGAATTGTGCTTCGTGATTCAAATCGGTGATCGAGTAGATCGAAGAAAGATTAAATCTCCCTTACAAAATGAATCCAAAGCGCGTCAAGCACACGCGAACGAGATGAGCTCAGTTCTGCAAAGGGTACAACAGATGAATAAAGGCAAAAAGAAGATGATCAAAAGCCGTATAAGTTCTGTTCAGGTTGTAAATTACAGATTCCTCAGTCTACCTTGAATCCCGTATTCATCCAGTGCTGCAGTTCGGAAGTGGAGGACCCCCTTCTGGTATTTTAGAGTACAGGCTAGGGGGCGGGAGATGCTCCAACGACAAGTTCCAGAAACAGTTCGTTCTTCTAAATGGCGCATAAACCGCAGGATAAAAGAACAGGAATCTAGTTGCTTATTGTATTGACAGGTCCTGAAACTTTAAAATTAAAACAAGGTTCAAACGTCTTTCTCCTGCCAAATTGAGAATTCGGCTCCGTGACTATGGTGAACAGTAGTTCGCTTCTATAGGACTTTTTTTAAGTCTCGAGAAATTATCTGAGCCCTTTTCACCGAATAGGCTACAATGTAGCCTAAGATCCTGCGATGAAGACTGTCCTTAAAGACTCCACAACCTGAACTGCCAGAGTAGCTGACAATCGCCTACGCTGAGAGATGAGAATCGTATGACGTTAGACAAGGAGGAGCCTAAGCGGCAAAGCTAGCCTACTATGGGCTAAAGCCACGGAAAGTTTTTATTCAGAAAACCTCGCTTTCCATAAGTTTTTGACAAATGTCTGACTGGCTGTCGCCTCTTATTGTAAGGACACAAACTCCTTATTTTGCATCAGTCAATGAACCAACATAATGGGCTTATATAAGTTAACTTTATTTTTCTGCATGTTAGCCTACATTTCATGCTGTTCATTCGTTGTGTAGGCTAACACCAAGTTATTTTGCAGTGCAATCTAGTCCAATATATTTTCTTCCCTTATCTTGCAATGCTCATAATAATACAAAATAAAGCTGTGTAACACAATGTTGCTATCTTTACAGTCTTTGTAAAGTGTGACACTATCAACAATTAATTCTGAATCGGTCAGATCTACTTTGAGATATTCGTGCTGTGAGTCATTAGATTAGGCCCACTCCTCAGAAATTATTGACAATCTGTTAAGTGACAAATTACAAATGAATTGGCAGATGAGTGTGAAAATACTTCCCTCTTGTGGACAATAGGCCCTTGATTATTGTTATGGATCAGTTAATCAATCGTATCTCCTTGAGTCCTATTTGGTATCTTTTTCCTATTTGCTTGGTAAGAGGGTCATTGTATATCCATCTTAATTCTCAAGTAGTATTGTATTATCTTCAATCCACAATGTTTTCATTATCAAACATTGGCCTAATAAAGGACAAGTTTTCTCTGCTAACAGTTGTGGTACAGCTATATTGCATTTCTGCTGCATTAACCAGCTCTGGAACAAAAGTGGAATACCAACAGGACTGCACTGACACTGATAAGCCATGAGGAATTACCTGACCACATACAATAACCTTGGACCTCTTCAAAATTGGGGTCAGTTTCTTTTTTGGATGGTAGCATTAATCACACATTTTATAGAATAATAAACAAATAAAACAAGTAAAATTTAGAAAAACATGGACTAAATAGAGTTTCATAACTGCAAGCATGTCCACTATACATATGTTAAAAGGACCAGTCTAAATGGAGTGGAAATCATCTATGTAGGTTGCTCATAGCGTAATGATCTATAATACTGTTTTTCATCCTTACTACTCTCTCTGGAGTGCAGTAAGCATGTGGATACCATCAAAATTGTGTAACAGTAGAATTAAGGTTACATTAAGCAAATGTTATGAAAACTGAACATAGAGTGCACCTTTCAACACTTATTCTAAATCAACCTTTAGTCACTGGTGCTTGCACCACCGTGCTTTTGGTGGATTAACCCCAATAACCCTTTACTGGGAGGCGGTGATTGATTTAATAGCTATTTGATGTAATTTAATACACTCATTCAAAAAAATGCAATAAACTGCAATAATAGTGTCACTGTCAGGGCTCTGGATAAAGCTGGACATTAAAATCAAATGAAGCGCAGGTCAGGCGAAGGAGCTACATATTCATAAGTACAATCAGAGGTATGGTCTGTTTCAGACTTTTTACTGTTTCACTAAACTTTTTTATTTCATTCACGAAGAAATGGACCATTCAAGCAGTCACATAAGTGTCTTATTCAGCATCTGCACATCATGATTACCATCATTTTACCCTGTTGAGGTGTATTATTTGTATTAGTCAAAGACATATTTCGATTGTGATTTCAAGTACCAATACGTTTTTGGGTGATTTTGCAGTGTGCAAAATGTGTTGAATCTCACTTTTGCACACGTCCAGTATGTCAAGTTTCAGAAACAGATATTGAGTTCAATGTGGCGACAACACATATCTTTCTTTCTCTCTCTCTCTCTCTCTCTCTCTCTCTCTCTCTCTCTCTCTCTCTCTCTCTCTCTCTCTCTCTCTCTCTCTCCTTCTCTCCCTCTCTCTCTCTCTCTCTCTCTCTCTCTCTCTCTCTCTCTCTCTCTCTCTCTCTCTCTCTCTCTCTCTCTCTCTCTCTCTCTCTCTCCCTCTCTCTCTCTCTCTCTCCCACACCCAAACTGCATCCCTCCATGATTTGCTTCTTTGTTTCTAGCTGTCTCCCACCTCATCCTTTCTGCTCTATCACTCTACTTTCTCTACAGAGAACAGTTCTCGACGGTCAGGTCATCTGTCTGTCAAACACATGCGATAAGAGCAGAGACAACAGCATGCTTCACTGTCATTCTGCTGTTGTCAGCCCATGCATCACAGGGGCCACACTATTACGTAAGCTGTCCTTCACAGACACGTGATGTTTCTAAGCAATGCACCACCATCATCAGCTTGTCTTTACTAAACCTTTATTACTTGATGTTTAGTCCTGTGATGAGATTCCCAACCTTGATGCCCTTTACCAACACATACTTCTTTTTCTTTGTTCAGTATTCCGAGTCAGCTACTTTGGCAACATACTCCGTGAAGCTAACATGCTAACCTGCACCTGTGCAGTAATTCATCTTTTTGTTATAGTAAAAGTAAAGTAGCATCATCCACCTGTGGGCACCTTACACACCTTTTGCTGATGTTCCAGCAGATGTGTAGGAAGTCACGTGGTCCATTTCCAAATCGCATTTGTCCATTTGTTTTATAGTAATACCGTAAGTACACCTTGTACAGCCGTTTCACATGGAGCTGTAGGAACACAAAAAGGGGCATTGCATATCAGTGCAAGATCTAATTAGTTTCATTGTAAATCATGGGCCAATGCAAAACAAATCACTCCTTAAATCAATTTTTTCCCGAACATATCAATGCTTAAAATTACAATGAAGAAAGACGGTCCATTCACCTCTAAAGCACAATTTGCCTCTTGCAAGATGTTGTGTTCCATATGGCTAAATGAATCTAAAATTTGAATTTGAATATGCCTAGTAAGCACACATTTTGAGATTGGTCTGTAAGAAAGCATTTACTTTCAAATGGACAAAATTAAAACAATATGGCAATATGGAGATGGCTGACAATTTAAAAAGGTTGTCTCTCAGAAAATGGAGCCACTGAATGCTGTTTACAGTAATGAAGCTCAACAACAACTCAATGGCTTAGATTGCTATTGGTTTGAAGTATTTTTTTAAAATCAGATTCCACTGGACACCTTCAGGGGTCTTGTAGAGTCCATGCCTTGGCAGCTCGGTGCTGTTTTGGCGGCACAAGGAGGACCAAAAGCATATTAGGCAGGTTATAATAATGTTTTGGCTCATTGGTGTTGATGATCATGGTAGAAGTTATTTTGTGTATGTATATATTAACAAAAAAACTCACCATTTACCAGTAAACTATGTTTTTTGTCTTGGACTATGCAAAGACCCTGCAAAGCCTGGCCTTTTTTATGTAAAGTGCATTATGTCCACACCATTCCAGGCTTCAGCCTGAGGAAATTGTTGCATTTCTTTATTTCAAAGGAATACATCATTAGTCTTTGTAGACTACCACATGCCTTTTGTATAGGCCTCCATTAGCTTCTGTTTATGTTTCCAATGTACTTCTCAGTCAGTAGCTCAGTGTATTGTATTAGCATAAACATTTCTGAAATTTGTTGTTTCTCACCCAACAATAAATCGAATTCTTGTAGGAGAAAGGCTGGCTGGGTTCCGAACTAGGGCTTCAAAGTCAACCTGACAAGGCCTTCTGTCCCAGCAGGGCTGAACATTTAGAGCAGATGAGACAAGGGTGCCACTCAGTCTCCAGAGACCTAACAAGATGTGAAGCTCAGAACAGTTGCAGGGAATAAACACGGTTTTAAAGTTGGATTTATGTCAAAGGAAAAGAAAATGAGAAAACAGGTGCTCACATACTACAGGATAGCGATGGATGCGATATTACACCATTATGAATGGTAGACATTAGACCCATACTGTTGAGTTTTTATAACAACACAGCCAACAGTTTCTGTAAACCAATCCGCAATTTGAACCTGGTTGGCACATAACACATGTACAGCACACATGTAATATACATATGTAGTGGGTGTACACTTTACTTTCTTCACAGTAAAAGCCAATGAGTTTCAGGTTGAAGAAATAATTGATTGTAGTAAACATAATTATCTTTTAGTAAACATAAAAATCAGTCCCACAGACCTGAACACCATACATGGGTTAATAGGCTTTTTCAGAATCTAGCCGTATAAAGCTTTTATCACTTTGATGCTTCATACGGTTCATAATGCAAGGCTTGGTCTCTCTCTACTGTCTAAATTATTTATAAAGAAATTGAATTTGACAGGTTATTTCCACATTGGGACTGAGTTAGTGACGTGAAAAGTTATACATTTTTCCTCCCACAAAATGTGCATGTTGGTCAGGTTAATCACGGTGTAGTGAGACAACATTTTCATCCATGTTCTGATGCAAATCTTGTATATTTTTATAAGCATTAGGTCTGAATTTCAGTCTGTATACTGTATATTATTAGGAAGCTGAAGCATGCGATGTTTGGGGAGGCAGGACATGTGTAGCTTGACTGGTTGGATAATGTTTTCTGTTCTGCATGATGGGCAACAGTGAGAAGTATCCCCCCCAAACCACCATGTACACATTAACACAACCAATATGTTGCTAATAGGAAGCGTGGCAATGTAACTTCTGTCATCCCCTCTCACACTGCTGAGTGTGATGTGATCCAGAGCTCTGTGTGAGTCAGTCCACTCCAGATGGTAGATCATCTGGAATATGTGGTCACAACCTGGGTTTCAAGGCACTGCCCACCAAGTAGGGAAATAGCAGCACACACGCACGTACACACATACACACACATACACACACACACACAGAGACACACACACGCATGAATATACACACAGATACACAGACAAACACAAAGTCATGTAGAATGCACTTAGAGATTCATGTTGTGTAATTGTAACTTGCTTAACTACATGCTCTTATGGTTTCTTCCCTTTGGCACTTATTTTTTGGTTGTTCACAATATGTACTTCTTGTTTTTGGCTACCCACAATGCTTTGGGGCTATCTTGTTGTTATTATCAGTGACCTATGCACTTTGTAAACCTCTCACTTGGAAGTCGCTTTGGATAAAAGCGTCTGCTAAATGAATAAATGTAAATGTAAATGTAATGTAAATGTAAAAACAAGAACACTGTAAGGTTGGCACACAGTTCGCCCCTGTAAGACCAGGTTTAAAATGACAACAACACCTTTAGCTCTCCAAAAAACACATTTGCAAATAAGATTTGTTTTGAAAGACTACATTTTCATTGCCAATGGGTCCTATTGTCTTGCCTTGCAAGGCTATTGGATAAATGTGGTCTTTCAAAAAAAAGAAATTAGCAACTACAGTAAAGTGCTAAAAGTCTGTGTACCTGACAAATAAAAGACTTGAACTTGAACTTGAACTGGAATTTAACAACAAGGGGTCTTACAGGGATGGATCTTTTGCATTAGGTACTAATCATCAAGATAAAAATCAATTATTATCTAACTAGGATTATTTAGACACATACATGGTTATTCAGCACCAATACCTCAGACCTCTTTGTGTCATTTCATCCCTCACTTGTCCAAACATTTCCAAAACCCTTTCACTTAGCAAAGTCTCTGAAGTTAAACTGCTGAGGCAGTATGAAGTGAGTCGAGTCGAACTGCTGCAAGGGAGGAATTATATCAGTGGATCTTTAATTTAAAGCCTGAGCTTCAAAGGCCTTTAAAGAGAAATGAGAAAACTGGTGGCTGACCATTGAGCTACCATCAGATGGGTGGGCTGTGACACTGAGCTCATCACATGGGTCATTCTGTGGACAGAGGAAGGAATCAGCAGTTCCTTGGATCTGATTAGCTTTGATTGTTACCTTCAAACAGCATAGGAATATACTGACTGGCCTCAAACATTAAGAATAGTTTATAACACAACTGTGACATTATTGTGGACAATACAGTTACTGGTCTCCACAAGCTGCAACTGTCAGAGCATCGTCTAGCTAGAACCATTTGCATTGTAAAACGTAAGAGACTGTATAGTTAAAGAGACTGAAATAAGAGTCCTTAAACATTTTACTCCCATGACATGCACAGGAAGAGAATGAAGTCCATTTAACAGGCACATAATCGGTTACATTTGGGGGACTTCAGGTGACCCAGTCTCTTTTCATGTCATCACCACCAGAGCAAAGGTTATGTCCTTGGAATTGCAGAATCAATGCCAAATCAATCCCCTTTAATGCTTATGTGAGAGAAACATTTGGTTTTCAATTAGATATCCACCCTGCCCCTCAGCAGGAGGTTACCTCACAGCAGCAGTGCAGTGTCGCTGGGCCTGCAATAATGATGCGGCTAATGTGCCTATCGAACCACATGCGGATTGAGAGCTCAGTCTGCCGCAGTATCTTAAGATAGCTCTACACAGTCGGTTTCTTCTGATAAGGTACAATCTGATCCAGAAGGAGATCAAGCTTGCTGCAGAAATATATCTGTTGTCTAAGAGAAAATAAAAATCCAGTCAACAATCCTTGGTTTAATATATTGACAGTCCTTACAAGGGGAGCAGCATGATTCTCTCATGTCAGTCTCATGTTCCTGTTGGAAAGCATAAAATCCGACACCCTATCTCTAATGCCTTTCTCCCCGCATGAGTCTGAATAATGGCTTCTGAAGGTGGCAGGAGGTTATCAGCTCTGAACTCCTGGTAAAGCCTGCTTTGAAATGTTTTGAAAGAAACTGATATTTTCACAGGTAAAGCAACATTTAAGCATAAGAAGATAGCTAAATAAATAAATAAGAAATATCTGCTTGTGTCACCAAGATTTCAGGGTGAAGAAATTGATTACCGCCTGTAGTCCGTCAGCATGTGTCCTTGATCCAACCTAAAAGCACTGAGATTACAGCAACAGCATGCAGGCTGTACCCTCCTGATAATCCACTTCCACATAGACCACTGCAACCTACTTTGTTTGCACTGTAGGATAAAACTTTGTCAATTGCATGCATTTGACAAAATGGCTGTATTCAGAGTGTAAAGAAAGTGAAAAGTATAGACAAGACTCTCTGCTGACCAGTGACAAAACATTTTCTGTTCAAACAATTGAACAGTTCATGTAAAAAACACTAACACATCTTCAGTTTAAGATCAGTTACCATAGATTAGTCATTTGTAGTGTGCATGAAAAAGTAGCTAGCTGGCTCATTGCTTACATTGACTGATTGTGTGATCCTGACACGACTTTGTGTGACTGCCTGTGAGTTTCACAAACCTTGGTAATTCATGTCTGATAACTAAAATTGATGATGTCCTATTATGGATACCTTGATTATACAACTAAAGAGTTTGTCTCATGAAACTATAGTAACAAATAGAAATCCCCTTTCAATCAAACGGTTAAAGACAGAAAATGAACTGGAGTTAAGAACTTTGAGTACGAAAAAGAGATTTAGAAAGAAAGAGACACAAAGAGAGCAAGAGGAAGGTGATGTATTGTAGCCAGTTTTGAAGCCGGTGTCGGAGACGTGTGCAACATTATCTGTGTGCTGACCGGATCCCTTGGCTGTGCTTGCTGTGGGATGATAACGCAGACAGGAGCCGGGAATGAAGCAGGGTAAGACTCCTCGAAAAGTTCTCTAATCAGTCTGATGCGCTTACTGAGCAAAGACTGAGGGAATTGAGGGGAGGAAACACAGGTCAGATAATAAGACTTACATCTGCACTGAAGAGAGAAAATTTGATTTTCATGAGGGATTCCTGGTTGAGGGATAAGAAAAAGTAAATTTGTCTTATCGCTCTTCATAGAGGCAGGATATTGATAGTATGCAAACTGTATTTTGAGACTCTCATTGGAAAGTGTCAAATTCTTCTATCGCAATATATTTGACCTTATTTGTTGGCCTACTTGCATGTCATGTATTCTTGAGCTTGCAACCCCCTTTTCAGTTTGTCTACTGAGTATATCAAATGTTTTGATAAAGCTGCCAGTTAATTGAACAGATGGATGACAGTGTTGTGGGTCTAGATAACTGTGGGGTTCAGTTTGTCCCAGTTGCTAGCTGCCCCAGGAGACTGTCTTCTCAGCCCTCCCAACAGGGAACGTTCTGCCTCCCTCCATATCTGCCAAAAGGAAAAGTAAAGATGAGTTGGGGCCAGCGTGAGCAAATATATGAAACTAGGCTCATCAAGTCAGAATTAGACACAGCATTTGTTGATTTTCTGGTGATATTATTTAATGATAATAATACAGTACAGTAGCTTGGTAGCTAGTTTAGGGATCTAATGCTTCCATGTGGTTGCAAACAAATCAGGTCATGGTCCCAGTGATGTCGTCACCTTTAATGTGTGAAGGTCACTTTACGTACTTTACAATAACCTTCTGGCTGTTCAATGTGTTTCGCAATCTTTTACATATATTCAATAAACAATTATCAACTACAGATATGGAACGGAATGGAAGTCCAGTCCAGCAAAAAACAAATTCAGAGCACACAGTGTGAAGTGCTCATCTGTCGGATTTTGAATGATGTACTTTACTGTAATTGGCCATAACATAAGATAACATTATTGAATACAAAATCAGGAGCTCGCGAAGACAATAAGCAGCATCTTATATCAGACATTTTCTCCCTTTTCGTCCATCTGAACAAATCGAAGAATGCATTTCTCCCCAACAGCATTTTTGCCTGTATGGATTGGAGTGGCAATTCAAAACCACTTTTAAATGGATACATTAGAGAAAGTAAGTTTGGCTACTGTTTAAAGTGTGGTGCTCCTGATAATACTTTGTCAGAAAATGTCGAAGTTATTCTTTCACTAAATGCAGGAATACACTGACTGCATATGCATTAAATTGGGTCATCTGAAATCATTTATTCACTTTAGGACTAATGAGTAAAATATGAACAAAACCAATTGGGGAAATACATCATTTATTTCTTGATTGCTGTTAATGTTAAATGGATGATTCAGAATGGTAAAAAAAAAAAATCCTAATGCTCTTTGTGAGTCACTGAAGACGATCTTGTGAAGGCAGTCTGCCCACTCCTGACATCACAAATTACCAGCTTCCTTACTGTAAGGGGTGTTTGGAGGTTAAGGCCACACTCATTTTTCTAATGACTATCTTCTGATGATGACCCATGATAATAGACCACCATACCAGAGCTAAGAAATAAAGTAGTCTTAACCTTTAACTTCACCATACAATAGTCCCCATAAATGAGGAAGTACAGTTCAACAGTGCCCTGTGTAGATTCTGCTATCAATTGAACTGAGGATTAAGAGGCATGAGGTTGAGCCAGCAGATGACAAAGGATAGACTTTAGGTCACTTGGCAGTCTTTCAAGGGAGAGTCCAGTACTTAGATAAGGAAAATGAAATGACTGGAGGTGATGATAAATTTAAATATCAGGACAATTTTCATCCATAAGGTATTGTTATTGGGTACTTTGAGGAAGCATCTCTCCAGCATTAAAGTACAATTTTCCATTGTTGTATCGTGTGACCTCTGAAATGAAACAATGACACGTTTACCCTATAAGAATATCTTTTCGGATAAGCATTTGGTTTGATAGCCCGATGTGATTTCTCTCCCAGCCCATGCAGTAGTAAAAACAACTCTCCATAGATGTGTCTTATTTCTATGTTATTAGATATGTCAACATTGGCTGAGCTAGTGTAGCCTGGGTCTCACCTAGTAGCTACTCATCCTTGTTTTACATTCTCTTAGTACACCATATAATCTGTGGCACAGTGAGACTCTTTCTTTTTTAAGTCTGTGGCAGCTTTTTTTATGCAAAACAAAGCAACACCTTGCAGGTCTACTCCTGAGGTCACATGGGGCTGTGCTGATGTTTTGGTGGTAATCATATATATATACATACCTCCAAGTGGGGTTGTATTACAAGGGTGTATGTTGTGACCTCAGGTAAAAATAATTATAATAATTCCTGTGGATTCCTTGGATTTGAAAAATGTTGATAGACATGAACAGTTTGCATCAGCCATAACATGATGACCACTGTGAAGTGAATAACACTGATTATCTCATTATCATGACACCTGCCAATGGGTGGGATGTATTAGGCATGACAGTTAATTTATTTTCCTCAAAGTTGACGTGTTAGAACCCGGAAAAATGGACAAGCGTAAGGATTTGACTTTGACAACTGTTGTCAGAGCAACTCCAAAACAACAGCTCTTGTGGGCTGTTCCCGGTCTGCAGTGGTCAATACCTCTCAGGAAGAAAAAGCGGTGAACCGGTGACAGCGCCATGGGTGGCCAGGGCTCATTGATGCACAAGGGGAGTGAAAGCTGATTTGTGTGGTCTGATCCAGCAAATTAACTTTTGTAGCACAAATAGCTGAAAAAGTGTAAGCTGGTTCAAACAGAAAGGTGTCAAAACATACAGTGCATCATAGCTTGCTGTGCAAGGGGCTGCATAGCTGCAGACCAGTCAGGGTGCCCATGCTGACTACTGTCCACTGCCGACAATGGGCACATGAGCATCAGAACTGGACCACGGAGCAATGGAAGAAAGTGGCCTGGTCTGATAAATCACAATTCCCACTCAGGGAACAAGGAACAGAAACTACAGTGGGTATAGGGGAACAGTCAACACCCACATGTAAACAAAGCAAAGATCCTTCAGAAGATCCTTGCAAAAACTGAGAGATCAAGATAAAGAACTACAGTCAGTAAACTGTGTGTTTAGCTCCGGGATTCACAGTCTTGTTGTGTGGGGAAAGGGATGCATACAAAGCCTCTTGTTATAAGCATACTCCAATACAAACTATCATGCTGCTGTACAGAAGAATCAGACTAATTGTTTGTAATGAACGGCACAACTTGAATTTCTCTTCAGTTTAAATTAAACTCCTTGAGTATCAATTTATTGTTGCAAGCATATCATCGTTGTGCCTTGAATTGTACATTGCTATTGCTCTTAGCGTGACGCATGGAACTTTACAGCACTGACACTGGGCTCGCGCAATCACATCTCTTAACAGACTCCACCCCTGTTTCTTGTGTCAGATGCAGTGGCTCAGAGTCCGACCAATTGTGGTGGGCCGGTGTGAGCAAAAGCATTTTTTTGTCCCGGTCTAGCCCTGACTATATCTGATGTTGCCAAAAAACTTTTGAGAATGTTCATGCAGAACTTGAGAAATGCATTCTAATTTGACAATTAAACAGTAATAATCATTCAGTCAATTTAAGTAGGGTCTTAGCAAATTGGATAACAAATTAGGCTACATTATACATTTTAGAGGGATTCTAATGTTCTTTGTGCAAATGTTTATGGATCCTCAACTTGGTAAATTAATCAAACCAACTGAAATTGTTCAATATAATTTAGACATGGTTGCCCAATGCTCATGCTCCAAAGGATTGTAATCGTGATGATATCTTTGTGATTAACCATACAGCGAGAGCTTTTTGAGGGGATAAGCAATTATAGATAACAGAAATCCCCTACAGACTTTATTCAGACAAACTTCCATCCTTTTAATGAAAGTATTTCCTCCAAGCAACAGATTTCTGTATGGATCTGACGGCTTGCTATGCTTTTGAGGAATAACTTTCTTGATATACAATGTGTGGCAATGCTCTCCAACCTATGTGTAGTAAATACCATCATGAGCTCTTCATGGAAACTCTGAATGGAATGGTGAAGTGTAAAGGAGCCATATAGAGAAAGCTTAATCATTTACATTTATTCATTTAGCAGACAGACAGATTTAATCACTGATAGTGTATAGTTTCTCAGATGTGTGCAGGCAAAAAGATAATATAGTCATATACTGTAGAACTCTGCACTCAGGACCAACCTGTCTGCCGTGCATTTTCTTCCGTATTTTTTATTTAAAACACTTTGAGCCTTATCTTACAATTTCTTAGACATCTATATATTATATACATATCTTAGAAACACGATTTTTGTCATTCTTATAAATGTACACCGTCTCTAACATCAATAAATGTGGACATTTTTGTTTGGCATCTGCATAAAGTAAGGAAGGGGATGATTTTTCTGTTGCCCCTAGTCCTCCCCCACACAGCTGAGCTGAGTAATTTTATGCTCTAATTCTTCCCTTTAAATTAGGCAGAAGGCATAAAATATGAAAAAGGAAAAGATATTTTGAGACCAGTCATGTGATTTATGGCATGAATTCTTAACAACCACTTTATGTGAGACATTGTTTTATTGTCATATGTACAAATTCATTGTTTAAATTCAATATGCACCTAATACTTTTTTACAAAGTTTGTACCCTGTCTTTTTTCATGGTAATCCAAATATGATATGTGTTGTGAGCAAAAATATGTGTTAATCCAGTTGTCAACTTGAATTAGGAAATGTCCAGCATAAATGTTTTGTTTTACTACTTCTAATGTGTTATGTAAAAATATGCAACAATAGCAAACTAGTGAAAATGTGAAACATAGTTTCTTCATCAATTAGTCAGGGATACTCCCCAAGTCAACTTGGTCAGTCATCGTATGCTTCATATACTGCATGGGATAATTTTAAGGGAAAATAAAGCCTACATAAATGGCTGATGCTCAATTTCTAAAAGAAATTGAAAGAAGAAAATATTTTGTATCACTATCAAGGCTTTCCCCTTCTTTCTCTGGAAAAAGACTGAGAACTGCAGCATAAACACTCTTGTCATGAACTATCACACCACCACAACAGCCACCCATATTAGTGTAAGAGGCGAGGGAAAAGAGGGGGAATAACTATGACAGTGCCAGTTATGGTTTATCTCAAATGTTCATGCATATAGCACAGAACTCTGTCTCTACTGCATCACATAGCTCAAAGCGTAGAAAGAGACTAAACTGAATACAGGAGAAAACACATGTATTAGTAATCAAATGAACTTCTACTGTATGAATGTCTCCACCTTTCAGTTTGCATGTCCCTTCCTCATTGTGGTGCTTTTAACAGCTACTAAACAGATTTCAGTCCCTTTGAATCCATTAGTGGCTAGCTGAACAATGATGAGAAAAGGACATTTAGCTCTGGGATGGACCGATGGCCACCTATGTTCTGTATGCCGTTGGCAACAAGGCAACAAGGCAACAATCCAATTTCTCCTTTTATCAGTAATTTGCTCTATATGTGTGTGTGTGTGTGTGTGTGTGTGTGGATGTTACAAAGAGAGAGAAAAAGGGGGAAACTGAGATGTGTGTGAGATAAATTCTGGGAGTGACTAAGACTGCTTCTACAGACCATCCTTTGACAAACTAATGGCTGACATGTAACCACTGTTGGTTCCATTTTCAAATCATAATTCATTCCCAGTCTTCCAGTTGTTTTATTTATTCTTCTAGTGAGCCACAATCAGAGCCCCACAGATTCCATTCCAAAATGTCTCACAGGTTTTATCCACACCTGTCATTAAAAAGAGTTCACTTTGTATCACCCAGGGGCAGGAATAAATGTAACTTTGTCAAATATACGCTTTGCCTCTTGCCTATACATTTTTGAGCGGCACCATTAGTAAACAAGGTGCATGCAATTCATTTCCCCTCAAGGCATCTTGTCGCTTTTCTCATCTGAGCCCACTGTTTGGGGCAGTGAGCTATACAGGGAGATGTATTAGTGTCCAGGAGCAGAACACTGTGAGCAGGAGACTGTCTTAGTGATTTATTCCAAATGCAAAAGCCCTCCAGAAGAGTGTTGTCAATCCCTTCGGCAGCACCTACGGGTCACATCAAAGCACTGGGTTGGAAAGAACATAGACAGTTGTTTACCAATGCTGCAGTACTGTCTGTTTGGTCAATGCTGGAGATTCAAATTAAAAGGTAAATTGTGGCTGCTGTGGTGGCAGTGAGGAAAAACAAGCAAAATGTTTAGGAAAATTTGTAACATGGTCTTGCTCATTATGTATTATGTATATTATATTGGTGAGGGCTTTCAAAGCAATAACAGTGCAAACGTAGCTGTTTCATCATGGTTTTCACTTGAGAAAATCACTGCAAAACATGAACAGGGATTCATTAATTCATTAAATAAAAACAAGTTTATAATTGCAGATATAAATCCTATGCACTTACGTTCAAGTGAGTTCTCGCTGCAGAGCAGAACATGCACAAATAGTAATGTTGATGTAGCAAAAAGAAGACTGTGGGCAAATGAATCCCTCTTGAACCCCAACTTTTCAGAGTTGTTTGTATTCATGAACAATTAGAATGAACTATAAATAATGCAAAGTGGGTGTTGCCTCAACTAAGCGGCCATGAGGGGGCTGGCTACAGCTGTTACTGCTCCCTAGACACCGTTTTTTTGTGGCAATTACTGTACCTACTGCAACAGATCAGAACATGGCTGTAAAATCAGCCAAATTCGCAGAGCAGGTTGCATGCCCATTCATAAATATATGTTGAAATGTGTTCCCAAAATTATGTATTCTGTTCAATTAGAAATGATAGGATGGGGCAATTTTTTTTTAAAGGTTTTTAACATTTTGCTGCAGTACTGTGCTGTCTTACATCACTCCACCTGAGGTTGGAGACTCCCACTGCAATGCATTATTAATAATAAATGACAAGTTCACATTTGTAATGATCATGGTAACCATTATGTAAAAAATAATTTTAAAACATATTTCCTGTCAGTATTACTGGTATGTACCGGTATTTTCAAAAGATTTACTCTAAATTATTCCATTAATGTACCATAGCTACACTTGATATTTTGTGGATGTGATTGCTGTAAGAAATGATTTTTTTTTCCAGGATGTCCCCGGATAACGGAAGCATGGATATTAACCACTGCATATTACTCAGTCAAGCACAATCCCAGACCGAGGCTTTTGTTCTCTCCAATGAGGAGGTTTATGCGAGATGGCAGGAATATGCAGCCTGGCGTGAGTTATATGGAGCACAAGCATCTCTGCTTACTAAGTGCAGCATTATCTTGCTATGTTGCTTTCCTCTTCAGTATTGCCACCATTACATAGTGACTTTTAATTCACATACGTTACTGAGAATCCATACTTTAGTTGTTATGTGTCACCACTTTATCACATTTCAATGGTCTTACTTGCATTTTTTTTTATTAATTTCAACCAATACTAGTATTTGATTGAAAATCCTCAAATGTTAAATGTTTAATGTTCACTGTGTGTTTTCATATGTTGTCAAGTACAGTGTGACTTTTTCACCTCGTGAATCATTATGTATGAGGTGCAAATTGTTCACCTTCCCTTATTGTACCATGATGAACAAACGGCAACCCACGGAGGAGCGTGTGAAAGATAGGAAGGAAGCACTGCCGCCAGAAATGTCAGAGTGACTTACAGTCATCTAGAAATAGGTACTGGAGATAGGAGGTGAACATGTCATCCTGACTTAGGTCAAGAGAACAAGGGTCTAGGGACAAACCAGCCTACCTTCAACTAAGCCTCACAGGGCCACACACAGAACCTTTGTGTAGGCATTTGTCCATTCAGCTAATGTGTAGTAAGCCAATGTTTGCATGTGGTGGCATGCATTACAAAGATGGTGTCAGTCTCTCTATCTCTTTCACACACACACAAACACACACACACACACAAACACACACACAATAATCATATATATGTATAGGAGGGTAGAATCTCTCTAAATAATTTTTTCGTAAAGTATTTATTTGGAGCAGTGTGATATGCTCACCCTTTTATAGTCTCTCTTAAATTATTCAATATTTTTTTTAATACATTTGACATCTCACTGGTTTTAGACACAAATCTGAGACCCCGATGATTGATGTCCCAGTTATTTTATGAAAGTGCAAAGTGGACACTTACGGTGAAATTTGGATAATAATTGATTTGGCCAGTGATTTCTTTTATTTACTTATTATTAACTTTTTTACGTAATCATGTTTTGGCTCACTAATAATATTTAGAAATTTAGATTTCTGCTACTACCATTCAGAACAGACATTCTACTATTCTAATCCATCTAGAGTTTGGAGGGAATTAAATAATTCATTAAGCTTCTTATGTGACCTCCCTGTTAAATGGCTGAGCATTCCTGACACACCAACCAAACCATCTCAGGTGACTTATCTGTCTGTGCCATGTATAACCTACAGACAATCACCAATCTGGTTAATAGCTGGACCTGGGCACAAGAGTTCACATATTTAGATAACTGTCGTAATAATGATTAAAAAATTAAATATAAATAAGAAACAAAGAAATGTGGAGATAACATGCTTAGCTAAGAACTGAGGAGCGATAATCCAAATCATCAGACAAACACTTCCCACATAGTGTCGCATTGAATCAATCTGAGTGCCTTTCAATGTACACCTGGACAAAGAAGGGGGAAAGACAGCCCAATTGTCTGGGTAACCAAAAATGAGTGCTACCAAAACTGTGTGAGGACCATGTCTTTGGAAGAGGACTAATTATGTGATCCAACACAAACAAATATCCGACAATGACATGGATGTTTCCATGGCAATCAACACTGCCAACTGTCAATTGCGTAGCTGAATACAACTGTTCATGTGCTATTTGAAGGCCAGAACAGAGCAGAGGGGACCATTTAAACAGGAAAATGAAAATGTGTTTTCATTTTCTAGGTAATCCTTAAACAGACTAATCCAACTCAAACATCCACCATAAACAAGGGGAGCAGGGAAGTGCTAATGATACCCTATCCATTGAAGTTATCAATGTCTTTCTGTATTAGTGTTTGATCTCGACTCAAATTCAGTTGTCTTTTCCTGTGCTCGTCATCAGGTCTCTTCACCAGGTCTCCTTACTTAGCCGGCCCTATGTTTAAGATGACATTGAATGCAAATGACATGCTCCCTTTGAAATGATGGTTTGCAACCTTGCAGCAGTGTCAAAAATGGCATTAAGTATTTACAGTAGATTTACCTTTGGTCAGAGAGAAAAATATTTTCAGGTACTCACTCTCAGTGACTTTGAGTTGTCATCAATCCATCCATCTAGGTTGATTCAAGTACTGTTAATGATTTTAAGTCAAATATTGAGCAAAATATCAATATGATAATAAGATATTCATCTTAATGCAAAGGAATTATGTGTTCAATGATTACAAAACATGGATCCCAATGTTGTTCCATATGAAAAATGTAATCTCAATCCTACTGTCAGTAAAAATGGAGGCAAGTAAAAAACAATGTAGACTGAAAGATTACAAGGAAATTGTTCTGTTTGTTTAGATGTTCCTGTTATTATGTATCCTCTTGTAGCTTGAACATCCTCCACAGAAGGACAAAGAGGAAGTGTTTAAAAATATGACGAGGCCCCATGCAATAGTGTGTCTTTAAACATGACTTCAAACTAGCCACTTTTCTTTGGAGAGGAGAGCAATTTAGTGCAGCAACTGGAGGTAATTCACTGTGCCTCCCTTTTGCTGTATATGACTGATGTATAATTGACCTGGTCTTATCTGGAATAATGCCAGTGTTTGACGCTGGAGCCGTGTAGAGGACACACTGAAATGCTAAACAGATTTCTTTTACTTGGAGTTATGGGAGGATACCCTGGATGTCACCCTGGA
Organism: Hypomesus transpacificus; assembly: GCF_021917145.1. Lineage (NCBI taxonomy): Eukaryota > Metazoa > Chordata > Actinopteri > Osmeriformes > Osmeridae > Hypomesus > Hypomesus transpacificus. The sequence goes on along the minus strand of NC_061074.1, from coordinate 14,673,193 downwards.
TGTATGGGGAGGTAAACTTCCTTCGTGATTTCTATCCATTGTTTACTTGTATATATGTAAACTAAATTGTGTTTTCAGTATTTCCACTTAGACTGCTGCTGATCCATCAAATGCATTTGTCATGTGATAGGAGTTAAATGAGGGTTATTTCTCATGTTGACCAAGGGGACGGGAGGGAAATAAGGTAGGGCTCTGTCTCAGTTGTAGTGTTAGATTTATGATGAAATGGAAATAAGCTTCCCATACATTGTACTCATCCTGCCAAACACAGTTCAGCAGATATAATACAATATTTTTATATCTATGTAATTTTCATGTTGTTATTTTTTACAGTTGGAAAAATGAAGCTGTATCCTATAGATTATAATGTCTGAATGTCTGAACTGCAGAATACAACATGCACTATATAATAGTTAAATGTCACCATCAGGATGTTACGTGTTCAATTCAAAACATGACAAAGTGCCAATTTTTTATTCCATAACCTGTTATTCACAGGAAGTATACGACTACATTAAAATGTTTATTGAGAACAGCAGAGGTGTCTCAGTCTCTTATTATTATTCGATTGGTTCATGCAAATTTGAACATCAAAAATCAAACCCATAGCAATAATGGGATTACAAATAGGACTTGGTCTACAATTAATTTTACCACTCATTGAGATTGGCACATTGTAACAAACCAGATGGGATTAAAGCAGAGTTGAGCAAACATGTTATGAATCAAGTTAGGACTTAAGTAGGAAAAATGTGGAGGTAAAATGTAACTCACCAATAAACATTCTCCCAAAATGTAATCACTTTTCAGTTGGTAAAGTATGGGAGACATTTTTTCAAACTGTGGAAAAAATGCTAATTTCCTAGCTGTCAGTATTATCAAGGATTGTCATATTCTAGTATCAGGTTCCTAGAAGTGTTAAGCCGCAGTGACATGGTGGGCAAAAGGTTCCTATTCACTTATTTCCTTATTTCTCATGGGAAAGACATACAGTCAAATCAATGAACAGACTGTCAAACTTGCTTATCAGTATGGGTAGATGGGTTGTTTTAATCTCTGGAGTAATGACTGCTCACCTTTCCAGGGCTAAACTCTTTAAACAATGTTTACTTGCTGCTTTCATCATTCAAGGTAGTAAATGATGCATTGCAACCAAACTCCCTGGACCTTTAAGAGACCAATACTACTAAGACGAGCTTGTGCAATAGGAACATTCGGACATGATTCCAGGTTTCTATGAAAATGTCTAGGTTCGTCAATGTTTCCTGTTTTTACTGCCTATATATGATGAGTCATAATCTTAACAACAATGAGAGGAACTGCCCAGGCACATCTGCTAGCGAAATAAGTCATCTGCATGATAGCTAGGAGACAACAGACTGCATTGCAGAGCAAAATATATTACATAATGTTAATACTGAGTGAAGCACACTGGAAATCTCCATAAAGGATGCCACTGTCATGTTGCATCAAGTCTTGTGAACCAAAAAGCATATCTATATCAGATCCTACTAGGTATCAGCTGCATTCATGCCTTAAAGTTAAGATCAGATATCCCATATTATATTTTTTTTATCTAGCAGGTGATGAAGAATACTTCTTGATTGCTCATTTGACAAACTCTTTTAACTTGCTTCAAAGGGGGCAGTGCATAGTTATCAAGTCTACTGCCGTGGCCAAAAGTATTGGGAGCGACATACATTTTGTGTTTGCAAAGCTTGCTGGGCCTTGGCATAAAATGACTGCTAACATAATTTCAGTAAGTCATATCATCAGCACAGGGGAAAGTGTGAACTAGTTCTAGCCAGGTGAAATCACTCTATCATTCTGATTGGATTTTAAGAGCAGATTGACAGTTGTAAAAGAGGGGACTATTTGCATATGTTGAAAATATTTGCTCCATAAAAAGCTTTACAAAACATGAAATGTGCCTTATTGTATTTCAGTATTCTATAGAAACATTTGAAAACATTTTCCTCAAATACTGAACCAGCAAACTTTTCCAAACACAACATTTGTCATTGCCAAAACTTATGGCCACGACTGTATAATGCTGTTTAGATTTGTTATCTCTAGGAAAGTGATGGGTCAAAAAAAGGACTGGAGTTAATGGCAGCCCCTCGGTCGGAGTGTTAGCATCTTCGAATGAGAGATAAACATTTCCCCTGAATTTAGTTTTATATTGCTGCAAGAGGACTTGTATGCTGATGGTGACTATATTACTGTAACCTAAAGCCACACAGATGTTAATGAGGTCTGGTCTATCTTGCAGGATATAATGATGTGAGATTGTTCAAAGGCTGGCAAGGTGGTCGTTTTATGTTTTCCATTTTAAGGAGTACAAATTCCTAATGCGTGTTTTGTTTTCAGTTAAGACCTTGTACATTATGTATTTTTCCAACTTATTCTCATCATGCTAAATGAACCTTTATTGATATTCTCTACCAGTGGTGTGTATTTATTTTCACAATGTTGCAGGCATTGTTACTGTACAGTTTACAGTACCTTAAATCCCAGCTTCTAATACTTACTCCATTTCAATTATTTATGTTTTCCATGATGTGTTTGTGTATTGATCCATTCACAACATGTTTATAAGAGGGTGAGTCACAGACCATCAGACAAGCAGCAATCTTTGCAGCATAAGCAATTACAATTTGGTGTTACTTTGAGTTGAGGTACAGTAGATCAATAAAGTACTCAACTCAATTAAATGTTGTGTGCTTTGAACTGTTTTGTAGAGCTTCACATAGAAGGGTTGGGAAAATAATCAGAAGAGCGACCTCTCTTTCAGGCAAACACAGCCTTAACAGTAGCTCTATTCACATGGCTTCTGAAGTACAAATATATTCCTTGTGTGTGTGTGCAGTTTGTGGGTGTGTGTGTGTATGCTGTGTGTGTACATGCTGTGTGTTTGTTAGCTATAAAACGCTGAAAGAAATATATCCCTATTACTCTGCTGTTGCATGGTCAGCATCTGATATCTGCCATTGCCAGCTGTGCCATTTACGGCAAAAATGGCAGCTTCAAGACAAGCCTGAGAAACGTGTTATGTCCAGGAGAGAGAGTTGAGAATGTATATATATGGTATTCCATTTTTGTTTCACATGGAGCAGTTAAAGATGACGTTAAACCAGTTTTGACATTTTAGGACCAAACTGTTGAACACAGGTTTGATGTTGTGAAAGCAACATGTTTAGTGCGAGCACTATCTACAGCTTTCTTCAAATGTATTTTTTCTTTTGCTCTTCACTGTAAAATGCAATATTTACTGCACATTGTATGAGATGAAGATTCAAGAGGAAGAAACACAACATACTTAAATTCAATTATCAAAAATAAACGAAATAAATGGCCTTTCAGGGTTGAGTTTATAAAGGTTTGCTTCAGGCTTGAAACGCCTGGCAATACACTAAGAGACTCCAGGTGGAACCAGTCATCTCTTCAATCTGTCCCATCTATTCATCTTCTCAATCAGCTCCTCAGCACACTGCCAGTACAACACTGCCTCATCCCAACGCAACTCTGCAGTGTGGCTGCCACCTCCACTCAAACACTCTGGGAGTCACAGGCTGTGATTTACAGTGGCGCGTTCCCCAGGTATTTGGCTGTGTTTTGTCTCACTTGGATGCACCCCACTGGGCACACTGTACCCTGCCACGCGCAGGCTCTGCCGCCACGCTTGTAATTCTCTGTAAAGGCGCACCTGTGAGGTGGTATCTCATCCCCCCCATTCATCAGAAAACACATTGGCCTGTCTCTGCCTCAGTTCCGCTTTCACTGCAATGATAATGATGAGCGTGATGAGGCAGAACCACCTGAAAACATGTTGTGGATCAGGCTGATCTGATAAAGCGTTGCAATAACCTACCGGTGAAGTTAACTCTGTGATTTAGACCAGCGATTCCAAACTTGTGGGGTAATACAGATAGGCTGCCAAACCAATGAAAACGAAAAATATGAAAAATGAATAAACATCTAAATGATTATATATATGTATATACAAATAACATATTGCCTTTAATTCAACATGACCGAAACGCTAACAGTTACACTTGGCAAGTTGACGAAAGACCAACTGACATTTCTGCCTTAACTTGCATACGCCCACTTCAATCCACTTTGCACGCATCACTTCCGCATATTAAACCATGGACACTTGTATGTCCCTTACATAGACGTTATACATTTTTGTGAATTTATTTTGCATGTAATCAAATTGTGTGTATTTACTCACCCCATCAAGAAATCACTTGCCTAGTCCAGAGCTGGCCAGGTCAACAACTTCCGGTAGTGAGCAGTTGCATTAGTTCTCAAACACAAAAGGCAGTTTTCTACAGGAGTTCGGGTTTTCTTCCCAAAATGACAATCAACGATCTACAGTTGCTCGCCCTGTGTGTACAAAGTGATGGAACTTTATGACAATTAGACTCATTTACTTGAAATTATAAGAGAGAAAACTTTGTAAAATTAGAATATATCGATCCAATTTGCCCGGAGCACAACAGGAGGGTTAAGATGTGACTTGCAGTCCTAATTCTCAAAAATAATGTTGTGTTCTACACGATTATGGAATAATTAATATTCGTAAGTATTCATATTCTTACATTAATTCATGTTTGTCAGGTTTGTTTTCTAATTAATATGCAATGCTGTGCCAAAGGCACACCATTTGTGCCTCCAATGACATTTATGTCTGTGGTGATATCTGCCCTCTGGCAGTCCACGATTATACCCGTCCCTCTCTGGAGACCCAGGAACCAGCATAGGGCATAACATGAGGCTGGCATTCTAAATGATATGGGTTCGAGCCTGACAGTCCCTGATCATCCCTCTGTACGACCCATTCTGGTTGGTTTTCAATAATTCCCCTCTTCACAATGTCAGTTACGCAAATATATGCAAAAATGTTAAAGCATCTAACATTACTTCAGATTCTTGATATTGTACTGCATCTTAGCAAAGTAGTTCCCCTTAGGTCTCACGTAAAGCTTATGTCCAAAATGTTAAACTTTGAATGTTCTACTCGGATAACCAGAATAGGTACAGTGATATTACAGAACGTTTTTGACTTTTGGGGAATAGCTCAAGCTTATTTCTCTGGAGTGCAGTATCTTTTGCAATTTGCTGATGTGGTGCAATTGCTTTCACTGTTATAAATGGACTGGGATATTAAAATCAACACCCCATTCTAAAATCCATTTACCTTTCTCCTGTTTTAAAATCATCTCTGAATTGAAATAAATGTGTTCCTCCACTTGCAGATAACACTCATTAAGATAGTATTAATGAACACGGCTGCAATCCATGTTTTACCTTCACAGCCCTCTTGTTTGAATTATACCCTGAAATGGCCTGTGTACAATGGCTACAGCCAGATAACTAATACAGAAGGCATTGTTGCTACCCTGTTACATACTGTAAATGCCAGTAAGGTTTGACCCATAATCATAGACTGTTAGAGATCTTTTCTCTGACTTCTCTCATCTAGACGCCCCATTCAGTCCATCATCATAGCCGCTCAGACGCCCCATCATGTGATTTTCTTCTTTTTCAGGCTACCACAGCTGTCTTGATAAGATTACATTTAGCCTAATCTGCTGGTAATGAATTTTGTGCTTGTTAAAGCAGATCAGACATTTATCAAACGTGGTGTATGGTGGTATGTTATCTCCACTGTTCAGAGGAGAACAAGTAATCAGGAGAGCAAGCGCAACCTGCTCAGAAGACGACTATGCTGCTTGTTATGTCCAAAACAGGTGTTAGCCAGAAGAGACCGGATACATTAAAAGCACTAAGAGTCCCTCTTCCATATTTCAAAGTCCACATACAGCCTGAAGAGTTTTTTCTCTCTAATAAGTATTAGACATAGACATTTTTCTAATGCGGGAGTCAGGGAGTCAGATGGCTCAGCGGTGAGGGAGTTGGGCTTGTAATCAGAAGGTTGCCGGATCGATTCCCTGTGGCGCCACATGATGTTGTGTCCTTGGGCAAGGCACTTCACCCTACTTGCCTCGGGGGAATGTCCCTGTACTTACTGTAAGTCGCTCTGGATAAGAGCGTCTGCCAAATGACTAAATGTAAATGTAATGCCCGAGTAAAGGGACAGGAATAGACACAAAACAAATTTTAATTTTTTAGTTTGTAATACACTGAATTGTGAAATGAAAACATCTTACAAGAACATCAAACTACTCAATCTTGTCATGTGATCCACCAGCTGTAGCAATTTCCAGGTCAGCACAGCAAATCTGAGGGGCATGAAAACTCGAGAGCCAAGGTGCGACAAGCCTGTAGAGCATATTGAACACTACTACTGTACATAGAACACAAAATTATAAAAATAAACACCTGGTATAGGATGATGAGCTTTCAAAACTTAGTTTCCAAACCAATTACTTAGTTGTATGGGCTAGCATAATATTTCTTTTGTTGGATTTCTCCAAGATGAAAGTATTTTGCAGATAGGGCAGATGTGTGATGTGTGTTTTCAGTATTCTATCACAGAAACTCTTAATTTGCTAAAGTCAGAAATGTAAGAAGTATAAATTAATAAAACATTCAAGTATGCACTTTCAGAAGGCTTTAATCTTCAATAATTCCATTTTGTTTGTGCCACACCAGCACTTTCAGCTGTTTCCCTGTTAACTTAGAAATGTTACAAATGGAACCTCAAAAGGTTCACTCAGGTGAACTTCACACATCAAAAGTAAAGGATCACATCTCATCCATGAAAGTGCCCTCTCAGTGAACACTTCTACCACTTCGAAAAAGTCAATATTTCCTTGACTGTTGAAGGTAGTTACAAGCATCTTGACTGTTTCTCCTCTTTCTGACCAGTCATTTCAAAGTTTACCTTGATCACAACAAATTCACGAGACTTATTTCAATAATATGAAGGGACTATAGGGGCCGCACAAAGCACTGAAAGCAGCAAGGCAAAAAACACATTACAAATTCATTCATGGGTGATTGTATCTCTTTTAAATCCCTAAAGTGTAACTTTTTCCACTGAGTGTTAATAACTCCCTATCACCAATGATATCCACACCTACACCTACTCTGTCTGAAAATATGTTATTTCCTACATCAGTGTGATATATAGATACTTCTCTTTTCTCAACGACTGAGCCCAGACTGCGGTGCTATCTGTTGTAAAACCAGGCTAAGCCTTGTTGTGAGGTGTCATCAGTCTTAGGTCTTCACAACTCCCCTGTAAGAATACTGTGTTATCCAAGTTATCTCGTGATATTTGCACTTGACAATGATTCATGATAAATAAACATATTTCATGTCATTTAGATGCCCAGTGTCTGCCCCAGAGATCAGGCAAATATATGTGTGTGGCCTCCAGACTCACATACCAAAACAAATTACATATGCCATTAGCACCACCAAATGTGAGTCCAGTGAGTTGGAGATGAGTTGTCTGGCATAGTAGTTCATAACAATGATTAGCCTCTTGACTCTATCTAGGGAAGATAGGATACTTTTTTCAACACTGTCTTGTATTTTTTTGTGAGGAAGCTATTAGGATGTGACAGACCAGAGAGCTTCTCTCCTCTCTAGGCCAGAAATACAGTATAAACTGTGCAACTTACAGGAGACATGATGGTTTACCTTTATTGTCCCCTCTGCCATTTGAGAGTGAGCATGTGTGAGTTATTGAAATGTATTCATGCCTATGATGTGGAGGGAGCACAGGGAGGCTGCAGTGATAGTTGTCAGTGGCTGTCACGCATCAATGAACTGAAGACGGTGTTTTCTGTCTCACTGCCTGCTGGGATGTCTGAGTTACATAACCTTGCATGGAGATATCACAGAGGAGAATGTCATGCAAGCTCTGATGAAGAGCCACATACAGTTTCTGCAGTACAAGCTAAATTCCAAGGAGTATCTCGTGTTTTGATAGAAACTCTGGTCGAAATGGCAGGGTGAACCTCATACAGGTTCTATATTCACCATTCATACATTCATCATTCATACATTCACCGCCATGAATGGTGCTAGAGTAAGGGCTCTGATGAGGCTGAGTTTATCATCTGTAACCTTGTCCTTTGTTGCTGGGTTCAAACTGTCCTCTTCAGTGATGCAAATGGCCTGAAAATGAGATGGAGACACTTTCTGGTGACTCCTATTATATTAATGAGGCAGAAAACAACGTCAAGCAATTTAGTGTATAGTTTTCAGTGGAAGGTAAAAGCAACCATGACCACAAAAGTGCACCATAACAATCTTCAGAGATGTTTATTAATAAGTAGCCTGACCAGTCAAATTTATATGAAACCCCATTCAAAAGAGCCTGCTTTGATAGCTTTCCAAAACATGCATTAAGAAATTAACAAGGTAAAAACTTGATGAAATTAAGCTACTATCTTAAATCTCAATCTAAATTGCATCCAGTAAAATAAAAATGCATTCATCCGTATCAATAAAAAAATAAAAAAATCATGCAATAGTACTTATCTTATGCATGCAGAGTAATATCTGCAGTGATAACCAGCTCATAAACCATAACACAAGGTCATCTTTTGCAGATAACAAAATATTGATCTGCATTTTAAATTTGATACTGTGGAAAGAAAAATATTACTAACAACTAGCAATGAGAGGACTGGTCCCGATTCAGCAACAAACACAGTTTTGCTTTGACAGTAATATTACAAAAGTCAAACAAGATAAATAAGGAAGGTTGTCTAAATGCCACTGCTCAAGTGATAAGCATAATTGTTCTTAATACTGAATGTTTAGCTGAATCAGCTATATTTAACATCAGGTATTTGAGAAGCTGACAGCTTCTCAAAATGAATAAAGATTTGGGAGGCACCCTGGAGGAGCTAAGTACCATTTACCTCCCTTGTCAAGATCCAGTTCCTGGTGAAAGCCATTAGAATGTGACTAATGAAAGAAAATAATCTGTATCCGTGTCTTCACTTGACTGGAAGTTCAAGTGACGATGGTTTAATGATTGGCCCAACCTCACTGCAGCACCAGGTCCCTGTTCATTGTGTTCTTACAAAAACACCTGAGGTCATCAGGAGAAGCAGCGTATACAGTATTCTATGTATCATTGAAATATCATGTATGTTTTACTATTACTCTATATCAAATAAATAAATTGGTGTTTAGAATACACATTCTCGTTGTTTTTTGTCAGCTGTAAAGCAGTTACGGTAAAGCCATATCTTTGACTATCGCTACAGTCCAGATCAATACTATATCTACAGCTGAAACCTGGCATTTTCTATATCTCTCCCTGTACTGTAGAGATTCAGAGAAAATTGAGTACTTTGTGGTAAGCTCAGGAGCCTAACTGGAGGGGCATTTGAAACTAAAGGCACGTAGGGCTTAGCAACAGAGGTTAGAGAGTGGTGACTCACATGTGAGGAGGACACTGTGTGAAATGTATTAAGTTCAAGACTAAATGCAGTGCAGTCTGAAATCAGCCAATGGGAGAGAAAACCTTATGAAGACTTCTCCCTATTAAGCAGCACATGTATCATCATAATACAGAATCAAATTGAGCATAGAATCCAAGGGACGATTTATCGAGGAAACGATTTCCTACAAATTAAATCACTTGTTGATGCATTTAGATGACTAGCATCAAACATATCATTCAAACCCATTGACTGTTGTCTAAACCTACTGTTGCTTACAAAATGGAAACATTAGCATTAACCAAACTAGGAACAAGCCAGTCCATGCTCTTGTCAAGTACATTTTTTAGAAATAAGCAATTACATCTGCAAGTCTTCAGATAATGCATTATCTCTATTAATGTAAATTCAGTGTAAAGAGAGAAGACCAGGTGCCTACAGCTCAAGCACTTCGATTCATGGCAGGAGATACATCATTAACTTTACAGCTGTTCAATACTGTTAAAAAAAAACTCACAGAGTGAGGAAAAATGAACTCAAGCAGCAGGATTTATAGTTATCTGGAAATCGGTTGATTATTGTCCTTTGAGAAAGTACTTAGAGAAGATTAATTGTTGTGGAAGTACTGTATATTCTTTATTTAATTTTTATTAATTGTTCATATTGTTATTATGGTCACATGTGTTTGCATGTCTTTGTATTAAAACATCTCTGTAATTAATTGTGATCTAATGAGCACGTTTTCTTCAGCTTTAGTGTAAACAGGAGAACATTTCATCATTAGCGATAATGAAAAAAAAATCTGATCAATTAAAACTTCAATCGAGTATACACTCTAAAGAAATGACAATAAACAAGATAAAATAAACCTGCATTTGATGATTTTGTTGCAGTCAACCATTGAACCTAACAAACGGAACTGTTGGGTGCCTAAAGAGAATTATGCTCTGAATCAAATCAACAATTCCCTCTTCATTCATTTCTTTCCCATCTTGAAAGGCAAAGTCCAGGCTTTAGCACCTGATGATTTAGGATTTTCTGCATCACCTACAGCATATTTCAATCAGCAGTGGAGTCATTTCTGGGATTTCATAATTACATTCTCAGACTATAAAAATGACATATGAGGGAAATAAATTACCTCTCTCATCGTTTCCATTTTTTTGCATAGCGACTCTTGCAGAATGTATGCACGATAAGGAGAAATTTATTACTTTAAAAAGGTTGATGAACATTGAAATAGAGCAAACCAAGTAGTTTTCACTTGGGTTGCTCTGGTCTTTGTTGTGAGACTAATTTGTTTCTGTTGCATTTCCTACACCAACTTTGAGGAGGACTTCACTTGTGGCTGAATGTAAAGAGAAGAGCTATTGATTTGTGTTTTCTATCCAAATGGATTTCAACCTTTAATCAGTTCAATGGCTTGTGGCCAATATGTAAATGAAACAATACAACTGCTATCATGGCGGTGTGTACCGGTAGAACTGGCCTGTTCTTATGCTTTGGTGCCAAGTAAATCAACATTGTTTGTGATAAAAAGCAAACCAATAAAAGTAATTTCTATCAAACACAAGCACACATATTTTCAAATCCAAAATTGTGCTTACAGTAAATGTGACATTTTCACAAACATAATAAACCTGCCAAAATTTATTCAGATACAAACTTCTTCAGCGCCTCTGAAGCCAAAGGATGAATAGAGATAACAGAAAAGAAGGACGCAGGTGTTTGGACTGCCAACATTGTTTATTTTACTGAGGTGGAGACAACCCTTGGCAACACACTGACAAGACAGAGAGCCAGCAATGTAAATGTTACCTGACACACTGCTAAAGGACTTTCGAAAGTAAGTGTTGGTTTGACGTGCGAAGCACCAGACCCAAGTCCCCCAATCCAATCATTTAATCAAACCTGTATCCCTTAGAGGCTTAATAAATGTTGCTGCCAAGTTTCATAAATGGAGGATCAATTATAATTGATTTCACAGTCTGATACATTTATTAAAGTGACATCCATTTATGCATGTGCTTACTTGTTGTGCCATCAGCCCCTGGTGCCAGTCCCAGAAACATTCAGCACACTTTTCACTACCACATACCACATTGTTAACAGTATCAGATTTAGCATTTCATTACAATTAAATAATTGGCAGACTGTCAGGACAGGTTTGTAATGCATGGGGGCAGGCAGTTAATTTTTTATGTTGGTCAGCCAAAAGACGTCTCTCCGTAATTTGTTAACCACATGACGTGTGTTATTGTGTGTTTGACAGACAGACTGTGGAGAAATTGAATTCCCCTTAAGAGAAGCATACATTAGTTCCAGTTTGTCACCTTCTGTCACACAAGGTGATGTCTCTTGCATATGAACCCTGTCACTCAGCAAAGAAGGGAACCAGCAGTGATTATCTCATCTCTCTGCTGGTGTTCCTTACATGCCTCCACAAGAGAGACCTCTATCCCATATCCCAAACTTGAGGCTGATAAGTCAAACAGTGAAACATGTTTTCCTCCAGTTTACCTATACGTGAAACCGATAAAGATTGAATTATTGGATTTTTTATCATCTGAATCTAATCAGCAAACCATATGGCAAAACAGTTGTATTTTGGCACATGAAAAGGTAATGGAACAGTAATGTGTAGTGTATAGCATTTAAAACATCGATCATAAAATCTCACCATCATAGGATATTTTATTTTCCAAATATTACCAGCGAATGGTCAGATTAATAGAAAAAATCTTAAAATACATATTAAATAGAAGACACATGTTTAAAGACAACAGTGATGTGTTTTCTGTGGCTGATTGTTGAACAATGGATAAAGCCTGACAACAAAGAAATGTTGTTTATGGAATGATTGACATCAGTATTCACTGAAAGTCCTGCACATCTGCAGTCAAGGCCTTCCAAAAATGTTTGATTGCCTTGCATCTTTCTGATGAGAAATTAAAATCAGTGAATAAACATCCCTAAACAAAAAAACAAAAAACTAACATTATAAGGCTCAAAGGGCTCTGTTTGGTTTTGTTAGATTTGACTGTTTGCAAATGTTTACAAATGTTTACAAAAACCTCAGTGGACCTCCAGATGTAAAGATCTACAGTGGGTATTCTCCCTCCCAAGCAAGCTGTGGCCAGGTAACGTAATGGTGCTGGAAGTTACCCTACTTACTTTATGAATTAGAATTAGGCCGACGACACTACCAAGCTCCAGGTAGCTTGGAGCAGGCAGTTGGTTAGCCGCGTAGAAACGGAACTGAAATTAGTTATCCTCCAGAGACGTGTTTTGTTACTAAATAACAGAGCAAATAAGAATGCCAGGTAATTTCCTTAAATCTTTCCCCTAATGGACAATGCTACCATGAATGTGAAACACATTATAAAATCATTTGAAGTGTACTTAGTGACTGTCTCTTAGGATTCCCAGTGCAGACCTGCTGGAGAGGATGTTTCTTTCTGTATCTGGGCTCCACCCCTTGGTGTATTTGCATAACTACACCAAGCCACAGTTGTTCAGGCTTCTGTAGTTTGAGGAATATACAGTGGGCCCATAGTGAAACAGAATCTCCAGCCAATGAAGTGACTCTGTAGAGGTGTCAGAGAAATACCAAGACAATGAAGCGGCAACTGAGAACATTGCTGTTTCCCACGAAGCAGAGCATTTCTGTCTGAACGACCATATTAGGATCATGGGAGCCACAATTTCTTGATTCCTTTTTGAGTAAAAAGAAACAAACCTTTGTTTCCTCATCGTTATAAAATGGGGTGTTTATGCAAAACTAATCTGTGTGGTTTACAGAACTCCAAAAAGACAATCCCAGATTCGTTCACTGCCCATCCTTGCATCATGTGGCCTGAGTGGCTGGGATAATATGAAGACCTCATCTCAACGCAGCCCATTAGATCTCCAGCATCACTTCATCGGACCTTAAATTTTCCAAATGAGTTACTCCATCTGCACAAATGAGGTAGCCGCATGACATCAACTGTTAAATAAGCTCTGGATCTCAGCAATCCATTCTACTTTGTGGCTGTATTGTATGTCTGCTCCACCATAAAAATCTTATTTTCCAGCCCATGCAGGTAAACTATCTCAGGGGAGACTCTCATTTAACTTTCAAATATTTGACTCAGACATCACACATGCAGATACCTCCTCACAAATACTAGATAGGCTCACTGGAGTGCACCCTGGCATGAGACCAGCTGACTTAAAAAAATGCATGAGGAACGAGATAGTGGATGGAAGCTTGCTTTCCAGTCATGAATGACAGCAGGCCACTCTTTGTGATATTGCTTTCTGTGTTATATTGGTTGCTTTGATTTCTATGATTTCTTGGATAAGCATAGTTGGTATAGCGATTAGTTATAACTTTCAAAACAGGGTGTCAGTAGGAGCCACACAATCTCTATTTATGCTTGCTTGTGATGTGTGCGTGCGTGTGTTTGTATGCATGTGCGTGTTTGTGTGCATTTTTTGTCAGTCTATAGTTGACTTGAAGGAAGACTGAAAGAGTCCAGTACCATCCCACTAACAGACTGAGGCCATGAAAGGTTTTTATGTATGAGACAGTTCCACACTCAGCTTAAAACTTGATTTATGTTTGTGTCCATTGTCTCTTAGTATCGTTTGTATAAATGGGTTATTTAAGAACATTGAAAATGATTTTAGATAAGTAGTCTGTTTTACCTCAAGGCAATTTAAGTATGACAAATGTTATCCTGGTAGGCATCATTACTACCTAATAGGATGTATGTATTTCTGCAAAGGGAGCACAATTGAGGCAACTTAAGAAATGAGAAAATTGTGATCGCTGTCAAAATCTTTAGCACCACTGGCAATATCTCCTCCTCCACCCTGCCTGGGATGAAAGCCCAGGATAACTTTTTCGTCTTCATGTTTTACGAGGTTTTACATTTTTCATCAGAAACACAACTTGATAATGAGACTACCCTTAGATCTCAGCTGAACAGTATAGTACTTAACTGCTATGCTGTTACCATATATATGCAGACACACTCCAGATATTCTCTCAATTTGTATTTTTCCAAGACAGCTTATCTTATTTAATCTAAGACTCTACTGATACTGCATTGGAGGAAGCCTTACATCCCTCAATGTCCAATGACCCTGAGCTCTACTCAGAAGTGTTGATTGGATGCATCATCCTCTTACATGATACAGTCTTCAACCAATTGATGTGCTAATAATGCTACATTTCACATTTGTAGAGATATTGTGTCTTGTGTATTGAAACCTCTCTAAAGTACACTATTTCATTTTTTTCCCGAATTATGCTGGATAAAAGGGTGATGGGCTGGATGAATCTGACAGAATCCTCTGTCCGGCAGTTTAAAGTGTTTATCATTTATTTATTGTTACATAGTGTTGGTGCATCTCAAAACATAGGCCCTCAGCAGCTCAAATAATAATGGACATTCACTTTCTAACTACCTAGTATTCCTAAAAGTCTACCATAAATCATTTGCAGTTCATAATTAAAGTTTTCTCAATGCAAGAAAACAGTACTTAAGGAAAACATTACCGCAAACCTAGTAGCCTCCTAAATTCTGAAATCAATATTTCCCTTAAGTTTCTTCTCAGTCCTTAGTAGAAAGAGTATTCTGTGTTTTGAAATTGCAGTAAGGTTCTTGTTATTCAATGGCTTTCTAAGAAGCATATTTGTTCACAGGGAATTGACAATTACTATTGAACAATTCTGGGGAAATGAATTTTGCTTAGTGTTCCCTCCAAATGAGGGAAAATACAAAACGCAGAAAGGACTGTGCTGCCTTTGTGTTGTCTTTAAACATGAACAAATACATCTTCAATGGGTTATATCAACCACACAATGCAGTGTGAGTATTGGTTGTGTGTGTGTACAGTGTGTGTGTCTGTGTGTGTGTGTGTGTGTGTGTGTGTGTGTGTGTGTGTGGATGGGTGTTGGGAGGTGAGTTAATGACTTCCCATAAACAGGGCACATTATTTGTTTCCTTAACCTCTGGCACCTCAAATGTTTTCCCTGTTTCTCCACTGAGCGGATTACTTTGTTCTAATCCAGCTCAGAGTGCCCCCACACAGCATGACGACAGTCTCCCCCCGGCCCCCCTCTGCCCCTTCGTCACTACGGGGCCAGGTATCTGCACGCGCAACCCTGTTTACCTCCACAGGGCAGAAGGATTAGAAGCCCCAGCTTTGATGTCAGGTCCACAGACAGCATCGCAGCAAAACTAAAGCTCTCAGGATTATTTTAATATCCAAGTCGCTCTCTTTTCTTTAGCGGGTGTTCAGAGGCAACGAAGTGCATGTGTGACAGACCGGGGATGGATAGGTAGCTGTCTGCAGAGGGAGGTTTTTGATCTTGTTCTTTGTACAAGGAGAATCATGTATCTGTGTTTTAGAGACCATTGTTGTTGTTAAGAATGAGAAGGGCAAGAAAGAGGAAAGTGGCAAGCTGAAAAGAAGCAATTTTCTTTGGTGTTCCTTAAAGTGAAATAATTTAGTTTGAAATGCTGAACTCGAAAGAAAATAACGGATCTTTCATCTTCCCACCTTCCACAATGCTTCAGTAACACAGTGAAAAGCTTGAATGAGAAATCTAGCTGTCTCTCCCTGATACCTCCTGATAATCACCGTAGCAGCTGTAATTCATTTATTTCCACACTGCTGTCACTTAGAAATCCAATCTGTCAAGGGTCAGTGCTTGTAATGGCTTCCTATTAGAGTAAACAGGGAGAAAGTCTCATTTTGTATGTGTGCTAGACCACAGTACAGCCACAATCATGTCAAGGTCAACTTTTCTTGATTATCTCTTAATTTCCCTTTGGCCCTGAGGCATTGGAAAGCTCAATCGACTCCAGCTCATGTTTTAGTCTACAATCACTGCCGATGTGTGTTCCCAATTGACACAATCAGGCTGAGTGGTGCTGATATTGTGACATTTTCAGTGATGGCGAACTGATAATCCTCCCACAATTGCTTTCGTACCTTTCTATCATAGGTGAGCCCATAGGGGACCAACTATGCTCCTGTGGACAATCCGTTGCTTAGTGACTGACCATAAACATGATACAGTGCAGCCCTGTCTCTTTAGATGTTATTAGCAAGTGGAGGATAGTGGTCCTGGTAGATCAAACTGCCTGTATTTAGATGGAGAAGATGGTGAGAGGGGCTCAAAGACAGAAATGACAAGAGCTCTCTCTAGTGGTCGCAAGAGACATTAATCAAATCTTGGACAGCATTCTGTTCTGCAACCTTCCGGTTTAATCATGTTCGTTTTTTATGTGTGCGTTCCACCATAAGAAAGTATTGTGTTCTGAAATGTTTGAGAAAATAATGGATTGTATTGGACTGTTCTTTTTTGTTGCCCATCATCGCGTGAGTGGATGGGAAATACTGCAATTTTTTAAAACAGATCCTTTGAAACAGAATCAATATCACCTGGTACAGATCTACAACAAATGTACACAGCAGACTTCCTGAAATAAGTAAGCCACAACGTTAATACATCTTAGCATACATCAGTAGATTGTGTGCTGACTGTGGTCAAAGTGCACAACATAGACTTGAATTGTGAGACTGTCAGATTTAAAGTGTGGATATGAAATGATATGTAAATGTAGTCCTACTTAAGATGGAGATGTTAGGCACAGTTTTCTCCTGAAGGGCAAGGGGGATTAACATGATCTCAGTTCATTTGTCTTCATCAGTGTTTTACATTCTAGCAGGGAAGGGTCTTGTCAAGTCTCTCTCTTTCTTTCTCTCTCTCTCTCTCTCTCTCTTTCTCTCTCTGTCTCTATCTAATACTAGTTCATGTATTTACCAGTAATTCAATAGTTTTCATGTTCACTTGATATTTGTAATAAATGCCATGTAACAAGGACTTAGTTCAATGAATATGTTTTTCATCAATGTTTTGTAGATTCGGTTGTGTTGTACTGGAGTCTCCAGTGCTTGCAGTTAACCAAATACAGATGCCAGTCCCCCCTCCTTGCAATCTCAAAGTCCACCCGCTTCCACCCCCTTATCTGATTGGCTGAGGAAAAATCAGAAAAACAGATGGGGATCATGCCCAACTTTGGTATCATAGTTTAACATTTCTGCTTTATTCCTCTCCTCAGTTGAAAGCACATCTGTAGGATGGCTTCAGAACATGACAGAGCTGTCCTCCAAGCCATTTTCAACCCCACAACGCCTGTTGGAGATGTCCCCGGTTTGAACCAAGAGGAAGAACTTACAGACGATGGTGAGTTCTGGACATTTGTTTTCATCACTGTAAAAACTAGACCAGATGCCGGATTTAATTGGAGTTCCATGTCCTGGTACATTTCTGTGTTTGTAATGCCATCAGCCCTGACAGTTGTGTTGGAATGTGTTTCAGCCTGTTTATCTCCCTCTACCAGACAGAAGCTTTGATGCCGAGCTGCTGAAACAGGTGAAAGAGCGAGAGATGCAAGGCGTCTCTGCAGCAGAGGCTGGGGACCTACAAGCTGCTTTTGAACGATTCAACCAAGCCATCCTGATGTTGCCCAAACGAGCGTCTGCCTACAACAACCGGGCACAAACTCGTCGTCTACAGGGAGACACGGCAGGTAAACCTCATGGTACCACATCTACAGGGCTTGTTTGAAGGCACCCACATCTGTTGCGCCAATCCAAACTCAACAGAAACTATTGTCTGCTTTTCTAATTCAGTTTGAATGGGATTCTTTGTGTGATCTGTCAGTGTATGATCGGCATGGCTGTGAGAGGCTCTGCTATGTTCTGCCTGGGCTGCTGTCCAGTCAATGCCCTGTTGGTAACTCACAGCTCTTTCTACAGGTGCTATTGAGGACCTGGAGCGTGCCATCTCTTTGAGTGGTGGCAAAGGCCGAACTGCATGCCAGGCTTTGGTGCAGAGAGGTCTGATACTGAGGCTGGCACACCAGAATGACAAAGCCAGAGATGATTTCGAGCGGGCAGCTGCAATGGGGAGTGAATTTGCCCGGCAACAGGCAGTGGTTCTTAATCCATATGCTGCTCTGTGCAACCGCATGCTGTCAGAGGTGATTAACAAACTACGCAACCCTGAGGTGCCTGAGTAGATTTCAGCAGAGCATCCATCTCTACCCCTAACCACACCCCACACCTGCACTTCAGAGCAAGCCATATTTCCTTTAAACATTAATTCATCTTCAATAAATGTTTCAGTCTATGTACGATTTTCTCAATGTTGTTGCTTTTGTTTCTCTTTTAATAATCGACCCAAAGGTAATGGAAATGACAGCCATTTTACAAATGGCATGATTCAAGTACATGATGCTGTGACATTAACAGGCACAGATAGGATGTGCACGTTGTGCTAAATTCTACTAGTTACTAGGGTGAGAAACACTTTTTCTATTGTTCTAGTGTGTGATCTATCTGGTCACATGAGCAACATAGTTGAGTGAATTTTGGGTATAAGTATAATTTTCTACCAGTAGATGTCAGTGTGAGTGTACCAAGTAAAACAATTTTTTTTTTACACAAGAAAAGGTGTCAGAATTATTGTTTATCATGTAATTCAACCCAAGTATGAACACAATTTGATGGGGAAACGATAGGATACAAATGATAGAGACTATTTAAAATTAAAATGTTGTAATTATTTTGGCACACATCCTGCCAGTATTATTTAATGAAAACCCTTTAAATGCAAGCCAAAGGAGGCACAGTGATTAAATAGTTACAACTAGCTTCAAGTCGATGTGCCAGTATGAAGTGTTACATTAAAACATGAACATACAATAAGTTCATCCTCTTCCACAGGTTTTATTTTTCCTGGAATATGTTGACAAGACTCAAACCGTCGCCTCTCTTTTTGACCTCTCCCATGCCGGATAAAGCCACAGGCTCTCTCTTTTCGTCTTTCTCGTAAAATGTGCACACTCTGAGGTGTTCAGACATGGAGGACACGCTGTCCAAGCTCCATCCGTCCACTCTGGAAAACAGACAACTAAACTCCCACACCTGCACAAAGAACAACAACAAGAGCATCGGTTTAGGTTGAATATAATGACACTCTGATTTTGACTCGGTACAGTGGGTAGGACAAGCAAATTGTATTCACAAATACTAAAGAAAATCAAAGCATACAGTAATTGAATCTATTATTAAAAACAAGTAATACACTGCGGGGAGTTATGGTGTGTGAAAAGCCTTAAACAAAAGGAAATGTAATCAGCCATGAAAACAATAACTTTACCAACTAACTTTATGTACTAACAAGGATTTTCCATCTCACAGCTTCCACATACTTTTTGAGAGGTTTGAACAACAGAGAAGCAAGTGGTGAGTATATTATGTTGGAAGTACAGTCAACCATGAACATTTGCCACATAAATGTAGTTTTTTTGTTTATAATGAAACAAAAGTGTTTTTTTTCCAAGTGTTCCAGTGTTTTTTTGATTTGCGATAAAGCTCTGTGATAGATACGGCTGAGATTTTAAATGTCCTATATTCGATGTTTCAGCCAAACCATAACTATGTTACCACAGCAACAGCAATCTTTTATCAAAAGTACCAGGTTGGTACATAGCCTGACTTCAAATGGGTTCTTTTGAATATGTCTTTGTGAGTTATGAGATAACAGCCATGTTATTGTGGCTGTACAATCTATTTGTGGCCTTGGTGGCATTCCAAATCACTGATACCACTGGCATGCTCTCTTTCCCTCGCACAAACACACACAGGACCACTTTTCACTGGTGCCAAATAATCGTTGGTGAGTCAACCAACAAGGATGCTTTTTACAACAGCTGTCACATGGGCAGCCTAGACAGCCTAGACAGCCTAGTATTCCAACAATACAGTGAATGCAGCTGGACACCAAAGTAGCACAAGGTGACCTGGTGACTATGGATAATGACCTGAAAACCTGCCAGACCAGCAGACAGTCATATTAATTGGAATTCAGTACACAGCCTGTGTCATATCTCAGCATGTCAATAACATCACAACATTGCAATAGAGGGAGTGGGTGGGTGTCATTTAACAGACAAAATATATTGGATTCTGATGAGGTATAGTATGTCTTTACTTTCTATAAAACACAAAGTAGGTACTCACCTTATTTTTACATTTCCAGTAAGACCCCCCATGGGAATAGGTTTTTTTCTCCCATTTCAAAGAGACCATTCCTCTGCCCACCAACAGGGTGGCACACACTTCCCTCAGCCTTTGGGAGACCTGGGAGACCTGGGACAGAGTGAGACTGTCCAGGAAGCCGGCAATGTGCCGGAGGATCTCAAAAGGCAGACTGCTCAGGGGGTCCAAGTTGCGAGCACGTTTTCGTTCACTAGGGATGGTTTTCCCACCCTCACAGAGTGAGGAAGGGAAGACTGGTTGAAGTGCGAAGGTTCGAAGGTTTGGGCAGTAGGTGATAGTGGCTTGATGCCCAACAGGATGGAATCTCCTCTGACTGAAGGTGCAGCCCAGGTACGCTAGGGGACAGTGTTGTTCAAACCAACCATTCAGACAAGACTGGATGTCCAAATGCACATTTCTGAAATGAGAAGTGTACTCATCACGGCGAAAGGTGTTACCGCACATGTAGTTAAAAGCCGAGCTGTTTCTGTTGTGTCTTCGGGTCACACATTCACTCTGGATCTGCACATGCAGGCCCTGGGGTCTGTCTAACACAAGGTCAGCCAGAGAATGATCCTCTTTGAATGGCGCAGAGGAGAAGTTGTAGGTCTGTGTGCCTAAATCTACATATAGACCTTCAGTTCCAACAGTCTCTGAGATGACGTGCCCCCTAAACTCTTTTTCCAAGGAGCACAATAAAGTGGCGGCAACCTCATCGTTTTTTGGAAGGTCTTCCAAGGACAATCCTAAATCTGATGTGTCCACACTCTGGTTGGCTCTTTTAGGTGTACAAGAAGGATTTTTAATTAAATGGCTGCGCTTAGGTCTGTAGCTTGTTGGAACAGTGAATGAGTGAAGAGTTTGTACCTCAATGGGCTCCAGATTTCCATAAACAAAGTCCCTCTCTCTGGGGGTACAAGCAGCAAGCTGACCAAAATTAATGAGCATGCTTCCGTTGTGTGCCAGATACATGTTGTATTCAGCGATGTTGACCTCTTTTCCTAACCTCTCTAAGACACCATCTTCCCATGGAGCCAGGCCAGTTCTCGATAGATCGACACCTGTGGCACCATTCTCTTGGTCAGGTGACTTTCCAGGTTCTTTCCGACAGTTGGTTGCATCACAGTCTTCAGTTTTCTCATCCCTTTTCCGAGATTTTGGCTTCTTGTCCAGGTTTTTAACAGTTTGGTTACACCCCTGCATTTCCTTTTGAAATATTCCTTCCCAGGAACTGTAGTTTTCAATACCTTCCACATCCTTCTTCTTGGCCAGGGCATACCTCTCCTCTTGGCTCAATCCATTCACCTCTCCATTGCAGCCAGTCTCGGTCAGTTGATCTACATAAAAATAATTTCCATCTCCATTTTCAGGGCTGACACCCCCAGTGGCCATATCTAGGAGGGCAGGCTCTTCAACTTCATTGGTGAATTCAGGGAATATGTTCTTCATCTTTATGGATTTAAAGAGCTGTTGCTGGTCCCTGAGTGCAATAGCCACGTCCAGACTCAGTTGTCCACCAGACTTTGGGTCAGTCAGGACATTTGTGTAGAAGGTAGTGTCTGTTTCTGACACTGGCCAGCGGTTCCATTGCTGAGAGCAGCAAACAACACTGGCTGGACAGACCTCCAGGTGTTTAGCCAGCCCGTGGCGCTGCATAGAGGAGGGGCAGCCATTTTCTGCATTGAGGCAGGGTACCTTCTCATTGGGGCAAAGTAACTGGTGCTCTTCCTCCTTGCACAAGTGAAAGACTGCCCCACACTGAAGGTGGCACTTGATGACCACACATGAGACAGATATCTCCACTGGGAATTGACAGTGAATGCTGTAGCACTTGTCACAGTGCCTGTGCTGTCCTGCGGGTGTTTTTCTGTTTTTCACCTTTAGAGATAGAAGTCATGCCTCAATACACAATGTTAAATCACTCCAAACACAAAGTAAATGAGAAGGATGCTTCACTTTCATTTTCATCCACTATAACAAAATAGCTTTAATCTTCTAAAAATCACCTTTGAACTGTTGCTGAGAGGGATTTCATGCATGGAGATAAAACATCAAAAACACTCACCATGTCACCAACAGATTGTACTCCGATTTTTGAACCATCTAGAATAATATCAAACTCAACAAACTGAATCTTTACAGTACAATGAAAACAAACAAAGAACAGAAAAAGTTCATTCACCACTGTCCCCATCCAACACGTCAAAAATGATCTATGTACTAAAACAGTATACAGTGACACAGCTTTAACACAAACACCCTTCAACACATAAAATCACAAATAAAGTTAAATTCCAGAAATGCATCTGTATAATTTTCCATCAATGGTCTCTTACCTTTTGTTTATTACCTATTGTTTCTCTTCGGGTCTGTCAGCTTGTGTTTCTGTGCACCTCTGAATACCTCTCTCCTATGTCTGGGTGTTATATATAGCCGGTGGAGAGTTGTAGACAGGCCACTGGGACAGGGCAGCCCTTTGACAAGCCTCTAACAGGAAAGGTCAAGTTACGGCCTCTATTATCACTGGAATGGTTTAGTACCGTTAATGAGGCAAGTCTATGAGTACTTACTTTAATTTTATCTGCTTGTTATGTTTACAAATTACAAATTGTGCAAATATAGATTCTACCTGAGGGTTTGGATTATCAACATGTTTGGTTTTCATACAGTGTTAGGTATAATATAAAGTTTAAATATTGTCCTGTTTGGGGGTATTGAATAAAAATTCCAGTAGGTGTCGGGTGTGGACCATGGATACATTTTGTCTCATTTTTCTCCATGTCCACCAGGTGGACCTAGTGTCCCAAAAATGGTATCCAAGTCTGGTCTTTTCTGAATTTGTAATAGTTAGAAATGTTTATTTTTGAGAGGTATAATTCCCTTAACACATCTGAACAAGCACAAGAACAGTGGTTGGTTTGCCCTATGCCATTCTTAAATGATTTGTAGAACATTTAAAAGGTCCTTAAGAATTATGTACTTTCTCACGATTTGAACTATAATGTCACTTGTTGCTGATAATAAATTGGACAGCTGCCAAATGCAGCTGCATGGTGTTCTATATAGTAGGATCTCAAATCAGTATTTATCTCATTGTGATAAGAATTTGATTTGAAATGAAAAATAACACACTTATTGTCTCATTACCATACAATAATTGACCAGCTGAGACTGGTGTATTGAATCTTTAAAATAGATCCAAAATTCTTCAAACGACGTGCAATCAAATGTATTCATTGTAAAGACATTTATTCAGAGCGATTTTGTGTTGTCCACAAACAAGCTCTCAGCACTATTATTCTAGTAAAATGTGCTGTGTATTTTTTACTGAATTAGTTTTCTTGCAAAGACCAGATTGGATTTTTCTACATAGACACGTTACACATTTTAATATCCTCTTTCAATCCTTGCTTGAAATGAGGCTGCAATAGATAGTTCAGAAAGATGTTACACTCATTTCTGACCCCAGACACTTGCTTTTTATGAGGATGAGAATAAAGGGTCCAACCATTTCCATTTTATGGAACATTTTATTACATGCTGTTCCTTTTCTTTTTTTCAACATTCCCTCCAAGTCATTTCTCAAGCATGTCAAGAACTGGGGGAGGAGAAAATTGAGAAATGACAATTGGAGATGACCTGGTAAAACCTGTATCTTATTACAAGGTCAGCTGTGGGTGTCATGTCAGTTCACAAGTAGTATTACAATTATGAACCTCGAATGAGCATTATTGGTGCCCATTGACAGTCCTGGTCGTCTCAGTTGAATACCATCCACTGCCTGTTTAAGGAAAAGCCGGCTTTTCATATACATGCAGATGTTTATGGTTGCATAAATTTAGCTTCACACCTTTCTGAACCCAATATCCTGCATTTAATTTAAAAAGTAATTAAACCCAGCTTGTAATGATGCTTTTACAGCTATTACAGCTTAATTAGGATGGAGACTTTATAGGGTCCCTCTAGAGAAGGGAACTGGAGAAATGCAGTGAAGCACAACATAGCCTGGAAAATGGTAAGTGTGGCCTTTGACAGAACTTGTTTAGACCTTGGGACCAGCTACAAGAATGTTTTTTTACCCAGAAAAAGTTGTATCAACATGCTGTTCTTTCAGTCGCTGCTTTATTCCAGGCTAACCAAGCCAACATTATTTTGATTCTTGAAGTCGTGTCACATGATCAGTCTTTTGAAACTGGGCCTGCCCAGTACATTAGTTTTCTCCTACCTTGTTTACTTGTTCTGTGTAACTGTAAATAATATCAGAGCAATTTGTTTTGTACTTTGAAGCTTCAATGCTTCACACCTTTGTATTTTAATTGAAGTAAATATTCAATATACAACATTTTTGAAATATTGTAGTTTTTGTAACTTTTCTCTTTTTGCGGGGGATTATTGGCACAATTTACAGCAGTTGCAGCAACTTGTGTCCTTCTACTTACTCACTATTCTTTGTAATAATAGATACTTTTATCTGGGACTGACAGAGAGAGACAACCAAATGTCATACTGCAAACCTTGATATAGATAATTTCTCTGCTTGTGGTGAAGGTATAATAGACCTGTATGTGTCTGCTGTTGTGTAGCCAAGTGATAAGGACCAGTCACTGATAAGAGACTGGGAACATGCCCATGGAATACCATGCCTGTGGCTAAGCATTACCAAAAAATAAATGTATCTAGTTTACAGTTTATTAATATGCCTCAGTTGTGCATGTGGGTGTGTACTGTATGTGTTAATACATTTCAACATTGTCGAAGACCAATGATAAAAATCTCTCACACTGTGTAATACTGAGGCCTTGTGTCCAAACATAAGTTGTAACAATGACATAATCATGAATGACTTGGATGGATAGGGTCTCTTACTCCAACAAAGGAAGAGCCCTATACTAAGTGTAAACAAACCTTGACAACTCTGGATGTACAGCTAAAAGTGGACATACAAAGTGAAGAGAAATGCCCTTAATGAGAGACTAATTATATTGATTCCATCTCATTGCAAATACTTGATTTATTGTACCTCCATAGACAACTCAATCCCCTTTTCAACACACCCCTTCGATCCAGTCTTACATGGCTTCTTTCACACAATCTGTCAACAGGTCAAAAGGCAGATAGATGAATATCTTCAGCCTTGCCCGAGACACTTTCAAGACAAAACATTGTGGGTGTCAAATCAGTTTCAAATATGTTTCACACTGTCTATATAATCTAAATCAAACAATATCACTGGACAGTGACAGCAGAAAGTGTAGTAACAATAATCCCTGTCTTCTAACAACTATTGCCACTCTCTCCTTCCGTTATTAGAAGATCGTGGCCACACCATCTCCAGAGCCTCGGGGTTCAGACATGCATGTCTTGCCACTGCTCTCCAATTACCATCCCTCATGTTTACCTCTGGACCAGACTTATCTCTCTCAGCATGCTCCCGTCTCGCTCTCCCTGAGCCCAGGCCTGTAGCCTCTCCTCTGAGGGAATGGGTGTGGTCCAGCTACACTACCCATGGGGATCTGGCACTCTCATGCACCATTAGCTGCCATGTCCCCAGTCGACGATGACAAATGTATTCACTGCTGGGCTACTGCTGCAGCGGCAGACATCTGAATGGCGACCATGTGTAAGACCATGTCCTCACCGAGATGGGAGGTAAGACTGAACTGCATCATTGGAGGAGACTTTGAATGGTGGTCATGGATTGTTTATTATGTACTGTGGGTCAACTTACGTATGGTACACACACAGCATTCTTCATTTAAGTCTGGGCATGCAGCTGTCCTTTTTAGCGTGGCAAGGATGATATTTGTATGTAATTGTTTATGCTCAGGCTCATAACATGAATATAGCCCACTGCTGTTGGTCATGATAGGTGTTGTATATCTGTTGCCATGTACTGTATGTGTGGAGGTATAGCACTGTGGAAACCAGTAAAACTGTCTGGAGGGGTGAATCAGAATCCTGAGGGAAATCATCGGGTTTACTCCCTGTCAGACAGCCAGGCCTGTAGTTCCAAATGGGAGGAATGAGGGAGCAAATGCTCAGGTCACTGCTGGAATATTGATTACCAATGGAAGATGTCTTTCTCTCCATCTCTCTCTTACTCTCTTTCTCTATCTCCCTGTTTCTCTCTCTCTTTAGACATTTAACATGTATTTCCTATTGCATCAATAAATAAAAAGGTTACTCAAGGGTTACTGATAGAATAGATTGTATCTCCCTGATAGCAATACACCCTAATGTTTGCGTTTTCAATGCGCACATTTTTTGGCATCCAATGTGTAAAATGATGAATAGGATCAGCAATATGAATGACAGTTTGCTACAAACAAAGCAGAAGTTATCTAATTTGTCTGTCTGTTGCACAGACCAGACCACGTTTATGAGGCATAAATCTGAGGGCCTGGTGGGGTGTTTATTGAAGTCCTGAACCCTTTTTCCTCTCATTAAATTGATTCATTGACTCAATAAGCTGGGCACAGGCAGCAGGTGTGAATGTCGGCATGAGAGTAGGGCTGGGTGGCATCCATCACCTTGATCAGGCATCTTCAGCTGTATGCTGGCAGGTTCCCCACAGAGCAGAGCAGAGCTGGCCGAACGACCCCCTTACACATCTTTAACTCAGGGTCACATGTCCACGTGCACCAACTGCTTCATCAAGTTCTTTCAGCAAGGTACAGTTGTCTGTTTGGAGGTTAAACTGTCTGCTTAATAACTTGTCACATGGAGGTATCAAGCATCTGATAACTATTCTGTATTAAATCCCGTCTTTTGCTAAATGGGGCTAGTCTTAGGCCGAAGTCTAAACCTCATACATCCACACTTTAATACAAAAGCTTAACAGTGGCAAAATGTACACATATCATTACATACAGTTCTCAACTTGCAGTCTGACTGCTATCTAAGTGGTCAGAAAGCTTCTCATCTCATCTCCTCTTGTCTTGGTTTTCTTTCCATTATCACCAGTTAGCCATCTGTGACACTTTGGACATAGATGGCTCCTTGGAAAAGAGATACATTTTCACCTCCAAGTGCAACACTTTAAAGTGCAAAGTAAAGGGAGTCTGTTGGGAGAGTAACATTGCCAAGAAAACAGGGAAGTGTTTAGAAAAATATTTGCTTTAAGCAGTAGCCATTCCATTGAAACAATAAGCCATTTTAGAGTTATCACAAAGTCATGGACCAGGTATGTTCCCTGACAAATCCACATTGTGCTATGTGTCTGTCAAGCCTACTGTCATAGTCCAGTAAATATAACATCTTTCATAGCATACACATATTTACAATATGTTTTCCAGGATGATACATACTTGAGTATTACATTTGAATCATTCTGGTCTAATACGAGATGTGAGTACAGAAAAGCCTTGTGGGTCCCCTCTGTATAGTTTAAGGGGAGCCAGAGAATAGGGAGGCCCTTAAATGGAAAAACTTCTTGTTAATACTCTGCTAAATGAATGCCATTATTGACTCAAACAGTTGACTCATCAACTGATCAAGTTGAAATTGAAGTTAGCCATTGTTTGGCCTCTTATGCAACATTTCAACTGCAATACAGAAACAGTAGTGGAAAGCACATACTCCTCAAGCTCCAAGGAAAATATTGTGCAAGAAAAAACAGTGTAAACACTTTACATCAATGTTACATAAACTACTGTGTAACTATGGTAATACCGATAACTATGGCATATGTACTACATTGGAACTATAGTTCATATGTAGTCTATATGAACTGATGTGTACAGTAGTGTATAGTAATTCATTTGAATCTACAATGAAGTGCACCTTGTAAGTACCATGGTAGTTAATGTAACCTTTATATAAAGTGTCTTAAAAAATTATTTATATATTCTTGGAAGAATATGGGACTGATGAACTAGGCTACATCACATTTTAAACACCATCATTTATTTAGTCAAAATTATCAAGCATTCATTGGTTAGATAAAACATTTGAATTAAAAGTTTTATGAGTGTATCAATATTTATGTAATTTCTAATATAATTTCAGTCTGCATATCCAGAATTTTGAAAATCAGCAATGTTCATTAATTGTGAAGCCATAAAGAACTGGCCTAAGCATTCCCAGTCAACCTTCAAGCAAACCCATTCAAATGGATGAAAAGTGAAGAGTAGCCTGTCTAATGATCCAACAGGTCAAGCACACTTAAAGATGATCCAGCAGCCTCTGTAAACTGTGCACATATAGTTGATCTTATGAAATCATAAGAATCTAATTAAATCTTATGAAAAAGATAAACATAAAGTTAGTGCAAGTGAGTAAAAAGGTTGTCCTCTCTCTCAAATGCCTCATCTCTCATCCCAGTAAGTGTAACATAAATGTCTGTGTGACCATTATGGTTATTGATGGCTGTGATGGGGGTCATTATACATGCTGTGGGCTGCATATGCTCTTCCACTGCTCTTGACTGTCTAGTGGGCTTCAGAGGACTCCCAGAAGGACGAGTGTCTAGACTCATATTCTTACAGTAGCCATACCCTACTTTTAAGTGTGATTATGTTGTGCACACAATCACTAATATTGTATGCGACTGCTTTAGCAATTTCTTACAATTCCATCAATGCTTTGATTTCTGCACTATTCTTGCTGTTGATGTACTCTTTGGTGTACACAGCTGGCCAGAGATGGCCCCCTATTGACTTGTCTTTTGCTCAAACCACTAACCCTTGCAACTGTTCAGTTACAGAAGGTTCATACAAATATGTCAACACATTAGCAGAGCCAAAGACATACTGTGGCAATGTTTTTCTACTTCCCTATTGAAATCTGTCAGTTTATATGAAATGCTAATTGTTTGGTCTATTTGGTCTAGTATGGAAATCTGTAACACATCTCCAGTCTAACAACTTTCTATGGTTTGACATTTGGTTTTGGTAGGATAGTGCCAGACCTAACCTAACAACAACGTTAGGCCACATATGTCAATGCAGCCCATTCTATGTTTGAGTGTTTTGTCTAAATTAATTTGGTGTGAAGAGATTATTTGAAAACTAAATGAAGGAGTCACATACTGCAAGCATTTTCAGAGAGTGAAAACAATATGTTATTCAGTAATGGGTCACTGCAAACAAATGTCTT